>NC_133659.1:132908063-133118121 GCF_037893015.1 Macrotis lagotis | reverse complement strand
CAATAGTTCAAGGTAAATTCCAAATGACTGAAAAATCTCTTACATGTATAACCTATATCACCTTGCTTACCAACCCAAAAGGGAAGGAAAAGAAAGAAGAGAATTTGGAAGTCAAAATTTTAAAACTATATCTATTTTTACAAATAATTGGGGAAAAAATATTTTTTAAAAGTATTTGTTAGGAAAAAAATGAGTGTGTATAGGAAGGAAGAGGGATACTGGGAGGACATAAAGAGTATCACTATAAATTTAATGAAAAACTTGGGGGGAGAAACACACTTAGAAGATATTTAGAACAAGTGGGAATTCAATTCTCTTCACTGTCACAGACTATAACCCATCTTAGAAAATATCTTTTTTAAAATGCCTTTTTTGTAGCCTTCTGCTATTTGGAAAATAGCCCCCCCCGCCCCCTCCCTATTATATATTAGAAACAAGTATGATAGCTTTTAATTATATACACAGATTATTAAATGAAAGAAGCCTTAAGATACAAGCTTCTGCCATGTCCTACAGAATTTGGGAGTTTTCTGATGTTACTTTCCCCTTTAAAGTCTGTCATAACACTCTAATACAAAATGATATAATAAAATTCTTATAGGTTGTTCTCGAATGAAGCTATCTAAAGTCACCAAAGCTTTAGGCACACATTTGTCAGCAATATGCTTGCAATCAAATGTTTGTGGAGAATCAATTATCCTATAACGTGCTATGATTCCTCATAGTCAAGAATACTATGCAATAAACAAATTTTTTTTTAAAAAGTTAGGAAAAAAACAGACACAATTACATGCTATAGGCTTATATCCTATATCTCCCTCTTTAAATTATATGGTAGACAAAGAAACAAAATATGACCTTTTCGTTTTTTTTTATTTAAGTTTTTGCAAGGCAATGGGGGTTAAGTGGCTTGCCCAAGGCCACACAGCTAGGTAATTATTAAGTGTCTGAGGCTGGATTTGAAGGATTTGAACCCAGGTATTCCTGACTCCAGGGCCAGTGCTCTATCCACTGCGCCACCTAGCTGCCCCCAAAATATGATATTTTCCAAAGATCCAAGATACTGCAGTTAGAAAACGTTCTAGAAGGAAAAAAAAGAACAAACCTCTCTCAGTGAGCTCTTGAGCCTCTGATAAAAAGCAGTTTAAAACCGTGCTAAGGTTGCTAAGAAGCAACTGACACTGCTGAAGAGATTGGATAGTTTGTGGATCAATGAAATGGCAAGAACCATCAAATAATGAAGCACCTGTGGAGGGTAAAATAGCACAATAAACCAGTAGTTAGTTTATTTTAAGTATCACAGTCAATTTGACATTTTTGATGAACAAAAAAAAATCACAATTGTAAAATATATGGCCTCATAAATCTAGTGCTACTTTATAGGAGGATGATAGATAAAAGGACCATGGATTAAGAGCTGCATGAAGTCTCTGGGGTCATCTGGTTCATCTCTTCATTTCACAAATGAAGACAGGCCAAGAGAATTTAAAGAGATTTGCCAAGGCTCACATAAGTAAGGAATGTCTGATACATAGATCTTCATAAGTCAGGCAATCCAAGTCCATCACTCTGCTATAAAATAATTATCTCTTTATTTATCCACTTCTGATGACATCACTATTTTAGTTTCTTTTTCTGAAGCCATCAGTATTTCTGTAACAGGTTGATATTCTCAAAATATTATTGCCAAATTTGCTTTATGAAGGAAGAGAAACAGAAAAGAACAGAATGGACAGCTTAAAATTTACTAATTAGCTTAGAATTCACAAACTGATTCTACAATCAGGGTGATAAATTATTTCTCTCAGCATCTAGCTCTTTTCTAAACCGATCTGAAAGAATCTATGCATTCATTATCTGGTCTCTGGTTGCAATAACCTAGACTCAATTATGACATATTGAATGCCAAGTCACGTGAATGTCAAAAAAAGATGGAAGATTAGTCCAGAGAACTCTTCCAGAGAACACCTTCACTTTGGGAATTCAAATAAATGGAAAAAAATATAGAAATAAATGTCATTCTAAGAAATAGTGCTTTTGTTTTAACAGAAATATATAAAATTTATTGGTATCATTTGAAAATAACCCAGAGCAACAATCAGGCACAATTTGGGGATATCTGTGATGGAGAATGCCATCTGTATCCTGAGAAACAATTGCAGAGTTTGAACAAAGACCAAAGACTTTCTATGTACCTTTAATTTAATTTTTAAAAAATTGCTAGGGGCAGCTAGGTGGCGCAGTGGATAGAGCACTGGCCCTGGAGTCAGGAGTACCTGGGTTCAAATCCGACCTCAGACACTTAATAATTACCTAGCTGTGTGACCTTGGTCAAGCCACTTAACCCCATTGCCTTGATTATTATATAATTCTGCTCTCTCATAGTTTATGTCTCTTCCTTAAGGATAAGATTTCTCTCATCACATTCAACTTGGATCAATGCATACTATGGGAATGATGTAAAGACTAACTGCCTTCTGTGGGGGTGGGGGGAGGGAAGAAAGATTTGGGAAAAAACCCCCAAGTTTTACTAATTGCTGTCCAATCAAAATCATTCTTAAGGATGCCAGGTGGATTAAATTTTTCAAAAACATGGAACATGGATTTAATTGTTAATGTACAACAGGTATTAGATAGCACTCTTATTTTACAAGCTGCATCCTCATCAAAAAAGCCAAAAAGGAGTGGGAATAATATGAATATTGTCATTTTAAAAATGAGAAATCTGTGAAACAATCTGGGTTAAGTGATCTAAGGTTACAGGGCCAATAAATAATTAGCATTCAAATTATGACATTTTTCAGATTCGAGTCCTTTTCACAACACTTTTACCTTACTACTATAAGTTAAAAGAGACTGAGTATTAGGAACACAACTTCTGTGTAAACAATGTGTTAATCCTGAGGCAATAGAATTTAGAAGATTTCAATGTAAGCTGGGGTTTCTAAAGTTCATCTTGATGATTATATTTTGAGTAGCCATAGTCAACGGAATTAGATGAACCAAGTTTTAACTATTTACTATATTTTAATAGATAAAAAGGTACATTTTAACATTTCCCAAGGAGCATAAATTATATGATCTCTTAGGTTCCTTCTAGCTCTATTTATGATCCTCTATCTTTCTAACTTCTATTTAATATAACTGGCACTTTTGAGAAGTATTAGAAACGAAAGGAGAGAGGGTGTAGTTATACAATTCTGAAACACTCAGACCAGAACCATTAACTTGAAAGAATATTTTAAAAGTTCTCAAGAGCAAGCAAAAAAAAAATGTATTATGTACTACTCTGCAATGGACTGTGTTAGGCAATAGATGATAAATCAAAATAAAATTACATTTCACTTTAATTTAAAAGCTAAATGTGCTAAAGAGTACTTTTTTTCCTCTGATCGTTTTTTTCGCCCCCAAATTACAAAACATGTCAGGCTCTAGAGTAATGAATTCTTAGGTTCCTGGTATTTTCAAACTAAAGCCTAAGTTCTGTCCCAACTCCAGACTTAGAATACTTACAAATCCGATCAAATTCTTCTTTTGTAAAAACCACTTTATTCCATGTCCACTCAAGAACAAAGCGCAAATTAGCAGCAGAACTTGGTTGTTCTTGTTTTGGGGGGGGGGGGGGGGAGAAGAGAAGGGAGAAAGTCATTAATATACTATTTTTAAATTATAAAAAGAACATTAATTTTCCAAAGTAAAAGGCATTACCTTCTGTAGTCCATCTTTTGATGCACCCAGTTAGGAGTCCTAAGGAGCTTGTATGAACAGCTGCTGACAATATAGCTTCTAACTGTTCCTCCTACATAATGTTAAAAAAAAAAACCCAAAACCCAGGATGCTGAAATCCCTGAGAAATGTAAAAATGCAATTTTTAATGCAACAATTTAGGGTAAGTTCTCTATCAATGTAAAGAGCTATAAGCTGTATGAAATCACAAGTTTTCCCTAGATAATCACAATGGATATCCTTAATAGGTCTAATTCCTACTGAGATTTATAGATTTATAGATTTCCTCCCACCTCAAACCACTTGTCCCTTAAGCTCTAGAATTAGGCTAACTTGTTTTCTTCCAAGTGTTGTCTCTAGTACCTCTTTTAAAGTAATTAGAAAATCCAAAAAAGCCTCAGAAGTCAATCATCATCTATTCCTCCAGATTGGTAATGAACCCCAAGATCACTACTACAATATAGGGCATTTGGGTATTTATTAACTTATTACTAGAATTCTAAAGAAAAAGATAAAATATATATACACATGTTTTTATATGGTACCACTTTACATCTATCACAAATACTTCAAAACAAACCAATATTCATTAACCTTGCTTTTACTCAAGGCTATTCTCAAGATGTTCTTTGAGATATTCATCTTAATCCTTTAGCCATCTGTCTTGCTATTAATATTTCCATAAGACTTCTTTTCTAAAAAAGCATATTCTAAGAGAAACAATAAAGGGGACTCAGAACTCTATGCCTTAATTTAAATACCAATCCTTCTGTGAATAGTGAACTCAAGCTAAGATGACTTTTGTAACAAGATAGAACAAAGGGAATTATAGGATAAGAGAATCTTCTGATTGGGGAGGGAAAAACCTTTATATCACATGCCTTTGATAAGGTGACTAAAAAAAAATCAGAACTCAATAATGTTGGAGAAGGTTCTTCTCCAAAAAGTAAGTTAACTGCTTAATTTAGGAAGACAGGATACCCAAAATCAAAACTCTGACATCCATACCAGACTGAATATTAATTATGAAATACATTAAGAAATAATATTAAATGACATCTTCCACACCAGAACTAGAACTAGGAAAAATCAGCCAGATATCCACTGGCAACAGGAAAGCAACAGCAAAGCAAAGGTTCTCTTTCCAGAGGCAGGAACCAGAGGACTACTCTGAGAAAGACAGAGTAAATTACAAGGCCATTAAAACAGAACTGAATAAAAAGAGAACAGAAGTAATGTCAAATGAATGCATAGGCAAGCAGGATAGTTTTGTTATTTTTGCAAGGCAAATGGGGTTAAGTGGCTTGCCCAAGGCTGCACTGCTAGGTAATTATTAAGTGTCTGAGTCTGGATTTGAACTCAGGTAACTCCTGACTCCAGGACTGGAGCTCTATTTACTGCGCCACCTAGCCGCCCCTAAGCAGGACAGTTTTGATAGAACTTGTAAAAACTATGTATATTTTAAAGGGGGGGGGGCACACCCACCCTGAAGCATTTTTGCTTTTATATTTCCAGGATCTAGCATATTCCTAGATTAAATGATTTAATAAATAACTGGGGTGGGGGGGATCAGGGTGATGAAGGAAATATGGAGATGCTGGTGGGTAAATTTCCTCTACCAGTAAAAGCTGGCAATTGTTTTCCAACTTTCAGTTGCCTGGGTCACTCAGTGCTTAAGCAATTTGTCAGTCACTAACCCTGTATGGGTCAATATTTGGACTTCAAACCAGGTCTTCCTGACTAAGAGGCTGGCTCTTTTCATATTAAACTCCTGCCTCTCTGCTAGAACATTTTCCAATATTCTTCTGCTGCTTAGCAAATGTTAACTACTCTGTTGGAACTGTTATACTCAGGGGCATCTGGGTGGGACAGTGGATAGAGCACCAGCCCTGGAGGTCAAATTCAGGCTCAGATAATAATTACTTAACTGTGTGACCTTTTGGCAAGTCATTTAACCCCAGTCCCTTGCTAAAAAACAAAAAAACCAAACCCCCAAAAAACCTATTATTATTCTCTCTGCAATAATGTTTTACATTTTTTATAGCTACTTTGTATTCTACCGACTCAGTCACAAATATATAAATAATTCAAATCAATAAGAACTTTTTCCTAAAATTATTTGGAAAATAGCAAGTCAGACTCTTTCCTCATGGAAAGTAACCAGTTTTAGATGCAAAAATGAAAAAAGAACAAGACTAAATACAAACATTTTAATGACCTTACCTGACTTAAACTGGAAGGTTGTACATCAATAAGTCTTGGAGAAAGGAGTCCAGCCACAAGACATCTATTATAACCATCAGGAATGGCTTCATTCAAAGAAGGTCCTGATTTCTTTAAAAAGGTCAAGGTCTGAAAAAAATGATTTTATAATCAGTAATCATTCAAATTAAGTAATTAGCAATAATTTTAAGTAATCCAATAGATAAATTAACCATTATAACAACTACTTGAGTTAAAATTGTTTTCCATATTGAATATAATTCTCCAAATCATTTTTCTTTTCTCTTTATTTTTTTAATTAAAGATTTTATTTATTTTGAGTTTTACAATTTCCCCTCAAATCTTACTTCCCTCCCCCACTCCCCACAGAAGGCAATCTGTCAGGCTTTACATTGTTTCCATGGTATACACTGATCCAAATTGAATGTGGTAGGAGAGATATCATATCCTTAAGGGAGAAACAAAGTATAAGAGATAGCAAGATCAGACAATAAGATATCAATTTTTCCCCCTAAATTTAAGGTAATAGTCCTTGGTCTTTGTTCAAACTCCACAGTTGTTTCTCTGGATACAGATAGTATTCTCCATTGCAGAGAGCCCCAAATTGTCCCTATCTCTCTGATGGAACGACTGAGTCCATCAAGGTTGACAAATCATCTGTTTTGATTGATGAGAAAATCCAATGATGTCAATCCCATTTATGCCTTGCTTTGTGGTGCAATCATTCATTTCAATAAATTTATGTTAGAGAACTCCTGTTCTCTTGACATTTCATTGATAGTGTATGACCAAGTCTATTTTTTCTAGTCATATGCTTTCTGCAGTTTGTTACATTTCTGAATCATGTATGCATGAAAGATATTTTAATGAAGAGTCTTCTTCAAGAGTAAAAATTTTCAAAAAATATGCAGTGTAGGTCCCTATATTCTCTACATTTTTCAGTCAGTTATAGGATTAAAAACATCAATTCCTTATCAAAAATAGATAGAAAAAATTTTGCCCCATCAACAGATTCTCTTATCCTGAATAAAGATATTGTTCTGGCAAAAGCATTTCAATCTCATAATTCAGAATAATCTTTTTTGATAACTTCCTATTACTAACTAGATGGCTTCTGAGGTGCTTTAGTTAACAATTTTCCTCCAGTCATAACAGTGAACTGTAATTTATAAGGGTATCATGCTTTTCGATAATATTTAGGTTATCTATTTATTAAGTTTACTGTGACATATGTTGGAAGATTTTGGTCTAAAACTAATTTTCTGAAAGGGTGTTTCCTAGTTTGTCTGGTAGGTTATTGTTAAATAGGGAATTCTTTCTTCTTAAACTGGATTATTTCTTCCACTGAATTGGCATTATAGCCAATAACCAAATAGTTGAAGTGATTGAATCTTCCATTAGTCAAAACCAAAATATTTTTTTTCAAATGCAGGTAAGATTTATTTGAGGCATAATAGAGCTTACAAAAAACAGTTTTCCTATAACACTGGAGGAGTTGTCAGAGAAAGAAAAATGTTATTATGTCCCCCCCCCTTTTCTCCCCACCAAAAACTGGGGAGCTCACCTCCTACTACAATGGAAATGTTATTACTAGTCTACAACACCTGATTCAATTAGCAAAATATATTTTCTATAAGGAGTAGGGAAGGGTTCATACAAAGACAAGTATGGGTTATTGGTTTAGATACATCTCAGTTACTCAGGGATGAAGGTCTACAGAGGCTACAATCCTACTTATTGTTTAACATCCTGACTCTGGGAATGGGAGTGGAAGATCCATTTCCCCTATCACCATTAACTAGAACCAAGACTGAGATGAGCTAATAGGTAGCTCTGGTCTTAATCCCCTGGTTTCTTTAAGAATGATCAGGAACACTTGCTAAGGTTTTAGGTTAGGTTAGGTTTTTTTTTTGAATCAGCAGTTTTCATTTTAATTACACAATATATACTATTAAAAGTACCGTGGTTTTTCTTTTCTTTTATTTTTAGATTTTCTTTTTGCAAGGCAATGGGGTTTAGTGACTTGCCCAAGATCACACAGCTAGGTAATTATTAAGTGTCTAAGGCCAGATTTGAACTCAGCTACTCCTGACTCCAGGGCCAGTGCTCTGTCCACTGTGCCACCTAGCCGCCCCATTAGGTTAGGTTTTAAAGATAAATCTAGTTCTCTGACAAAGAATCTCAGAAACAGGCTTAAAATGCTATCAATTGGGTCTCTAGTTGGTCTCCATCTTCTCTGGAGTTTTCTCTGACTCACTGGAGGTCTGGTCAGATGGAAAAAAAGGGTCCTACAAGCCATGTGAGGGGTGTGTTGTGAACGACATATTCAACCATCTCATCCAGGGACTCTGACTTTGTCGACCCTTTCTCTACTCTGGGTGAGGACACTACTGGAGAGGTTCTGGAAGGACTGAGCTCCTGAAAAGGTGGCCTGAAGCTCTTCAACTTGGATGTGCGCCTGCTTCACTTTGTCCTGGATGTTGCTAGGAAGGCCTTGGATGCTGGACACAAGCTGTAAGCAGTTACCCTGAAGCTGCTGGGTAACATCCCGAAACATGGTGAGGGTACGAGACTCAACCTGCTCAGGTTTAGCAGCACCCTGGGCAGCATCACAAAACTCCTTATGTTCCTTCTGGTTCCAGGTTAGCCACATTTGGTGGAGTTTATCTTGTCCATCAAGCAATTTCTGAACACAGCCCTGCTTTATATTTTCAATCAAGCTGATGGCCTGGGAGAGCTGTAGGAGGGCCTCTTGGGTGTTTTGCTTAGTCTGCCTAAGTTTGCCCAAAGAGTGCTGATAGGCCCGTTGGTGGAGCTTAGAGGATAGGGAACCCAGGCGAACAAAATAACCCTGTTGTTCCTTTTGTTGCTCAACAGAGGTCATGTCAAATCCTCCTAGGGAGGTAGCAATCTTAGCAAGCTCTTCATCTGTCATGGGTAGATAGTTGTCTACCCATTCTTCAGATTTTCCTAACACAGTAATGCACGCCACTGAGGACCATTTGTCCTACTTTGGAGCCCATCACTGTGTTGACACTGCTGGTCACCACTGATTTGGTCATGTCTACCCGACTCTGAACAGCTTGGGTCATATCCACAGTCTCAGTCACTCTGTTGGTCATAGCATCTTTGGCACCCAAAACTGCACTGGAGACTATATCCTTGGCCCCCAAAACTGTATTGGAAACTGCATCCTTGGCACCAGTCACTTTGGAAGATACAAGTTCCTTAGTATCAGCTATAACCTTCTCACTTGGCTGTGGATATGACCCGAGGAGCTGTTCAGAGTCGGATAGACACGACCAAATCAAAGGTCTAAGATTGCTACCTCCCTAGAAGGATTTGAAATAGGGCTACCTTTAACTTGGTGGTGGGGGGGGGGGGGGGGGGGGGGGGGGGGGAAGAAACCTGTTATCTTATGTAATTTTCTTCCTTCAGGATATGATTTCTCTCTCATCACATTCAACATAGATCAGTGTATGCCATGGAAACAATGTAAAGACTAACAGACTGCCTTCTGTCCAGGTGGGGGAAGGGAAGCAAAATTATGGGAAAAATTATAAAACTCAAAATAAAGTCTCCTTAAAAAAATTTTAAAAATAAAAAATAAAAATTAAATTAAAAAAAAAAAGTCAGGTCCCAGAGGCACAGAGCTATGAAAATAGAAAAGCTCTCCTCTTTACCTCCCTTTGAGAGGAAAGAAGGCAGTCATTTCCTTAATAAATACACCTAGATCATGTAGCCAAAGGGGTCAGGTTGAAGTGAGGTGGCAGGGGACAGGAAAGGTAAGATTTCAACTGATATTGTGGGGACTGATGCAAATAAAATGCTCTCCCTTTGAAAAAAAAATTAAAAGTTGGTTAAGCAAAACATTTTATATTTCTCATTAAAAAAAGAATAAAAAGTACAAATGGCAATGAATACAGAACATTTTTGTTGGACAAATTAAAATGTCTAATTAAGTTTAAAAAAATTTTTTTTTTATTTTGCAAGGCAATGGGGTTAAGTGGCTTGCCCAAGACCATACAGCTAGGCAAATTCCTAAGTGTCTAAGGCCAGATTTGAACTCAAGTACTCCTGAATCCAGGGCCGGTGCTCTATCCAATGAGCCACCTAGCCACTCCCTGGGGTTTTTTCTAAGTCTTTCTTTTTTGGGAAAGGGAACAGAGAGTAATATTATGTAAAAATAAAAAGATATTAATAAAAAGAAATTTTAAATAAAGCAGAATGCCTTCAAACTAAAACCCTGATTATACTCAGTGTAGTTTCTATTTGGGATAGCAATGGTGATGTTAAGAGTAGATGGCATCTAAAAAAAACCAATAAGAAGAGGGAAAGTTAGGTGAAGCAATGGATAGAACCTCAGTCCCAGAATTAGGAGGACCTGAGTTCAAATTTGACCTCAGAGACGTAATACTTACTTAGCTGTGTGGCCTTGGGTAAGTCACTTAACCCCCATTACCTTGCAAACCCCGCTCCCCAAAAAGAGTAGATAGCATCTGAAATTGGAAGAAATAAATACAAATATGGGCAAGTCACTTGGCCCTAAATTCAAATAATATTCACATGACCTGCCCCATGGGCTACACTACTGTAAATCTTAGAGCACTATATAAATGTGTACAATCTATGTAATGGATGACATAACTGTAAGAAATATTAAGCTCATTTCTCAATATTTAGCACTAAACATTTACTTACCTCCTTCTGGAAGCCAGTGCAAGTTAAATGAACAACTCCTGAGTTTAACAAGCAAGTAGCATCTAAAAAGAAAAAAAAAAAGCCATTTTAAAGTTTTAATAAAATTTGATGATAATAAAATTCAACTTTTTTAGAATAAACTTGGTAAAGTACCAAAAAATGTATTAAAAACATATTTAAAAAAGTATATTATGGATTATACATATGAAAATACAAGTTACCTAAACTTGTTGGGTCTTACTATCCTCAACTGTAAAATGAGAGTAGCTCTATAGCTCTAAATCCATTGTTCTATACAAATATAAAGTCAATTATCAGAAAAATCTCCCCTACAGTTAAGATGATAAAGAGTAATAATCATTAAATCTATATAAAATGTATACATCATAACAGTATATTTAGGTTGCACCTTAACTCTGACTCTTTATCGTGATTTAATGATTCATAAACAATGTTTTTAAGAGAATTTTTCCAGAAAATTTCTCACTTCTCATTAGTAAAATAAAGCACACTTTCTATTTTTAAACTCAGTACTGACTTTTCAACAAGCAGTTATTAACAAAATACATACCAAAATTGTAAGTACTGGGATTAAAATACTGCTCAGGAGGTGGGTATGATGGAGGAACACCTCGATTCAAACTTCTTTCATGTACCAAGATATCCAAGATGCTATCTGGAGAAGTCTTACTCACTACAGAATCCAATGACCACAGTGCAAAATAGGAGCAATTGTGAAGAAATTCTCCTGGCCTTAAAAATGAAAATGGAAGAGTGTAGTGGGAGGTAGGAGAATAGAAATTTACTGACCTGATGACCACAAAACAAAATTAAGGCAATGTTAAAAAGTAGTCCTACCTTAAAGAATCTGGCATTTGTGCATGATACCAACGATTTATATCAAAAAGACCTAAATATGTAGATGGTTTTCCTTGTCCATATGTATTCACCTGCCAGGTAAAGACTGAAACACTGGTGTCAGGAGACAGAACTGGGGAGGAAAGCAATATATTTTACATACACACAGAGTAATTTTTAACAATTCTCATTAAACAGTGTTTATTATTAGTAATTATTAATTAGTAATTATTAGTAATTCTCTTCCTCCCCCAATCCATTTTCCACATTTCTCCCACAATAGCTTTGTGAAAACCTTGGTCTGACTATTTTACACTTGAACTGGCCTTAAGAATCAGGAAAACTTTGGTTTGATTCCAACTTTGGACACATACTTGCTGAGCAAACCCTCAAATAAATCATTTAACCAAGCAGTGTACTAGATCAGGGCTGGACAAAATGCAGCCAGCAGGGTGATTTTATGAGGCCCCCTGTGGGCTTACTAAATGCTTTAGTAAATGAAAGCCAAGTTACTACAGAGCTCTCACTAAAACAGCAAATCAAAATATATCATCTATTTCAATAAAAACTTTTAAAAGTAAGGTTGGACAGTCCTGACTTAGATAAACTCACTAATAACACTTAAATTGCAGAACTGAAATTGCTAGTTCTTCAATGAAAGCACTGATCTGGTTACATTCTAAAGTGACATTTTCTCTTGTATGGCTTGGGATTAGAATAGATCAACAGACTCCTTGGTTCTCATAATATTTAATTTCCAGAAGAATTTTACAATTCATCTATCAGTCATCAATCTCTTATAATGACATTTTACAAACCTTCATTCATGCCTTCCTCTCTATCGATGTGGCTTCGAAATTTCTCTATGCTCTGGCATCCCAAGAGTTTAGTGTTGCTAGTCTGACCTCTCAAAGGAGATATACCGCCTGTAAGATCTAGGCTGTATCTCTCTTCACAGTATTCTAATCCCTGAAACACATAATCACATAAATTATTATGGCTTAACTGGTCTTCAAAATCACAAGCAAATCCATCTCACAACTAATACTCTAGGGAATAACATCTAAATTACTGGGGGAAAAAACTGCCACACTATGAAAAAGAATTTGCCTTAAGTACAAAAGTGATTTATATATATATGACACTTGACAAAATGAATAATAAAACCATTACTAAAAAACTGGTTTAAAAAACTTTATAAAAGTATACTGAGATAAATATAGTCATAATTATGATTAAAGTAGAAGATCTCTTTAGGGAGTTTGAGGAGCTGGGCCACATGGAAGAAATTTACAAACTTACCAGAAAAAAAGGCAGGGGGACAGCTAGGTGGCACAGTGAATAGAGCACCGGCCCTGGAGTCAGGGGTACCTGAGTTCAAATCCGGCCTCAGACACTTTCTAATTACCTAGCTGTGTGGCCTTGGGCAAGCCACTTAACCCCATTGCCTTGAAAAAACCTGAAAAAAAAAAAGAGGCAGGACTTGCTTAATCCTGCACTGCCAAAATAAAAGTTTAATATAGGGTTTACAAAGTCTAAATGATTATTACAGTATCTTCCAATCTAGTCAGAATCTGGGTGATGGGAAGATACAAGGATTTTTTTTTTATCCTCATTCCTTAGAGCTGGACACTCCCTGGAATTGGAGGGGAATATTTGTGGCAGCAAAGGCCTGGATTCACAGACTGAAGGTTCCTCTGAGAGATCCCCACTGTTTGAGGCTGAGGTAGAGGAAGGATACAATTGTCATTTAGCTAAAAGGCGGTTATAGATCATGTCCACCAGGATGAATTATGAAATAACTTACTTACTGACTTTTTCCAAAGAGGCAGATAAAATAAGATAGATTAGCATTAGCATTCTTCCTCATTCTCAGAAATAAATCATCCAGAAAAAGATGAGTGTCTATCTGTTAAGCAATCCTTTATACTAAAACTTGAAAAGTCAACAATGCACATCTTGTGATGAGAAATATAGACTCAAAGTTATCTCAGACCTAGAAGGAAACCAAAATTTTTAAAATGAGCTAGCTACCTGACTCCTAACATAGGCAAATAAAACTGGAAAACATATTATTTGCCCAAGGCCACACATCTAGTGAGTGGTTAAATAAGATTGGAACCTCAGTCTCCTGACTCCCAGCCCATTGCTCTTAGCCCTCTAGTGGATACGACAGTCACTCAACAAGTATTTATTTTACATGACATTAATTTTTCAATGGAAAATGTAAAAATATTTAGAACAGTGATACTTCAAATAAATAAAATGTTTTCATGATTTTTTTTACCTCATATAGGATTTGTCCTGAAGCCAAGCACTTTCTATCACCAAAGGCCAGCTGAAGCAGGTGCAAACTCAAAACATCTCCCTCACTGAAACATAAAAATTTATCTATGAGCACACTACATGTTCATAGATTAAATGCTTCTACTACTGTTGATATAATATGTTCACAAAGAACCATCCTAAATTGTGTATTTATAATGAACAAATAAACCTAATACTGGTTTGCCAAAAAAGTTAGTTTAATCTGGTAACTTTCAAAAATATGACAATTGAATGTATATGCATAATTATTTACCTCGTTGTACAAATATAACAATATTTTAATGCAGTTTCAGTCACATTTATTTTTTAGAATAAATCAATAGGCAGTTATAAAATTTGTTTTAAAAATAATTGCAAATTAAAACTTACGCTAAAAACTGTTTGCTTTAAAGAGAAGGTAGCTTAGGAAGATAATTTTTTTTATAAATATCTTACTTCAAGGACACAAAAAAATAGTAAAAAAATTATATCAGTCTTTTCCCCTAAGTATTCACTGAGACAGCTACAGAACTCTAAAATTTCCTGGAGAATTCAAAGTTCCCTTTAGAAAGTTATTATTATTCCCAACAAATTATTAATTCAGCCAGTTAATGAGTCCTTTTAGTTACTACTAAATGAACACTTAACAGCATTATCTTGAACATAAGGACATAAATTAGGAAGTAAAATTCAGCATCCCCCCCAACACAGTTTTTTGATGTTCAAATATTATCATCTAACTCAGGAGGGAAAACAACTATTTCTCAAGTAAACATTCCAGAATTAAAGGTAAAAGGGGTGCTATATTTATTCCATAGCACAACTTATTCACTAAGAAAACATTTGTGCCAGTTAAAGTATTTATTATTTTTTTTAACATGAAAAGTGTTTATACCACCTAAAAGGATGATGAAGCCTATAACCCACATATTTTGAGCACAAGTCATTCATTTTAACATAAACAGAGTATATAAGAATGGTTCACGTAAGTTCCAAAAACTGTAATGTGCCAATATTAATTATTATAACATTACAATTCTTCAAATAACCTAAATTATTTCTTAAACTCCAAAAAAGGGATGTAAAAAGGTACAAGGAAATGTATTATAAAACAAAGGACTGGGGTGACTAGGTGGTGCAGTGGATAGAGCACTGGTCCTGTGGGACCTTGGGCAAGCTGCTTAATCTCATTGCCTTGAAAACAACAACAACAACGGACTTTAAATTACTGGTTATACTAAAAAAAAAAAGGGAAATGGAAATAAGAGTTACCATAGAATAGATTCTGAGAATTACAGGATATAGATGTAGACCATAAAGGTACCAAAATATTCAACTAGCCTAGCCCAGTTAGTTTACAGATGAGGGAACTGAAGAAGCACAGACCTTAAATGACATGCCAAGTTCACAAATGTAGAAAGCAAAAGAGTGGGGATTTCCTTTTTCTCCAAATCTTATTTATGGTATAACATAAGGCCTTTAGAGTAAAAGATAGCTGAAGGATACCCATCAATAAGAAACAAGTTGTTTTTAATCATATATAAAATTATGATGCACCCAAACTTAAATACTATGTGAAAGTTTGGACATCATTATTTCAAACTTACAATAAAGACAACTAAAATGTTAGGATAGTTAAAAACAGAAGACTAGATCAGCAAAAGAAATTAGATAAGCAAGATGTCAAAGACCAGTGTTAGAGAAACTCTAATATAAACTAGTGGAAAAAACAGTATTCCAAACACATTTAGAAAGCTGGAAAAGTGTGAGGAAAATTAATCTAGATTAGTATCTAACATCATATTCCACAATAAACTCAATAATGAGTATGTGATCAAAATGCAAAAGGCAACTTTGCTTTTTTAAAGAAGATTAGGAGAACAAAAGATAGTTTTCACAACTACAGTTAAAAAGAAAATTTTCTTGAGGCAAATCGGATTAAATGACTTGCCCATGGATACATATCTATCAAGTGTTATGAGGTCAGATTTTATTTCAGATCCTCCTTATTCTAGAATCTATGTTACCTAGTTACCCCCAGGAAATTTCTTTCTTTTTTTGACTTGTTTTTTAATTTTCTTTAATTTATTTACACATTACTAAAATATTCTCGCTTAAGAGTAAACATAATACCCCATCCCCAACAAAAAAATAAAAACCTCATGAGAAATAAAGTAAAAGAAAGAGAAAAAAATGTGTTTCAGTCTGTATACTGATACCATCAGATCTGTCTTGGGTGGACCATTATCTTTCTCATAAGTCCATCATAGAAGTTACTTCCACATTTTTCCACAGTTGCTGTTGCTGATTCCCTCCATCCATTCCTCCTCCACCTATTATATTTTCTCCCTCCTTTCACTCTGTCCCTCTTCAAAAATGTGCTGTGAGGCAGCCGAGTGATGCAGTGGACAGAACACCAACTCTGGGGCCAAGAGGCCCCAAGCCTACATCCCACCCCAGAGATCCAGCAACCACCTAGCCCCATGGTCCCAGACAGGCCACCTAATCCCAGCACCTTGCAAACAGTAAAAAAAGAAAATGTGTTCTATCTGTCTATCCTCTCCTAAGAACTACCCTTTCCTCTATCACCCACAACCCCCGCCCTGTTCCCCTTCACTCCTTTTTCTTCTGGATGTCTATACCCTATTGAGTGTGTATGCTATCTCCTCTCTGAGCCATTTCCAATGAGAACGAATGCTCCCTCATTCTCCCTTGCCTTCCCCACTTCCATACCATTGCAAAAGCTACATGAAATATCTTTTATATGAAATATCTTAGCCTATTTTTAACTCTCCTTTCTCTTACTCCCAGTACATTTCCCTTTCACCCACTGACTCCATTTTTTACCATATATTTTCAAATTCTGCTCTCTCCTGTGTCTCATCTATGAAAGCCCACCAGAAAAGTTCTTAATAAAAATAAAATTAATATAGCTAAAATAAGAGAAAATGTTCTGAAAGAAAAAAAATTTTCCTTAGCTACCTCAGAATGAAGTCTGATATCTGAGATAGATAAAGAAATGACAAAAATATGAGACTTATAAGTAAGACCTTCACAAGCCCCTAGTCATTTAAGTCACTTGCCCTGTCACTGTACCACAAGATAGTCCAGGTCTTTTCATCTGTCTTACAAATATACTTTCCTTTGTGTGCTACCCTACAACTAAAGTCTTTGAGAAAAGAATGCCTCAATTTTTCTTTATTTGTATTTCCAACACTTATTACAACATGTGGTTCATATACTGAATGCTATTTCATTCATCTAGTTATTTCCCAGTATCTAAGTGATTAAAGGACAAGAAAATTTTTTAGAAGTAAATTACCCAAAATGACAAGAAAGACTGATCAAATAATTAATAAAAGATTTAAATTGTTTTATATCTCACCATTCAAGTTGGCAATTATAAAAAAATGAAGATAATGTTGGAAAGAAAAAATATTAATAGTAGGGCTGTGAATTGGGTCAACTTTTCTAGAAATCTATGTGAAAAATATCACTGGATTCCTTGAATCATGCCTTTCCCAATCCCCACAGGTAGTGTTAATAGTCCCTCCTTCTCACCTCCCATCAAAGTCATCTCTAGCCAATTACTAGGCATTATACTGATTTTGTGGAAATGTCTCTTTTTCCCATTAGAATATACACTCTCTGGAAGGACTATTTGTTCTTAAAACCTCAATACCTAAAATAGTGCCTAGCACAGAGTCCTTAACTCCACTAAAAACTCTTAAATCCTCAACTTCAACTCCAATGACCTCATTCTTTTTTTTTTTTTTTTTAGTTTTTGCAAAGCAATGGGGTTAAGTGGCTTGCCCAAGACTACACAGCTAGGTAATTATTAAGTCTGAGGCTGGATTTGAACTCAGGTACTCCTGACTCCAGGCTGGTGCTCTATCCACTGCAACACCTAGCCGTCCCCAATGACCTCATTCTTTAACTCCTTACCTACTGGACCTGATTATAATGACTACACTCTTGCTGAGCCCCTATTCTGGGGCTGTTCCCCCAGGGTCTAATCTTGGGCTCTTTTACTTACTTCCTCTGTGATCTGAACAAATCTCAAAGGCAGCTAGATAGTGCGGTACAGTCAATAGGATGGGAGTTCAAATCCAACCTCAGACACTTGACATTTATTAACTGTGTGATCTTGGACAAGTCACTTAACTCTGACTGCCCTAGAATCCAGGGCCATTTCCAATCCTCTTGATTCATCTGGCCACTGTATCTGAATGACTTTGGAGAGAAAGTGAGGCTAATAACTTAGCACAGCACCCTCTCACTCAAATCTAATCAGGGGCTTATCATGGCATCAACTCCCTGATGTCATGGTCTTCTTCCAGAAGGAAGGATAAACATCATCATAACAAATCTCACCTCTTGGTTCCTTGGTTTTCCCACTGGCAAGTTAAGAGGGAGGGAGGTCTATATGAATTGTGTTCTCTTAAAACACTACTCTCTGACAACAGATCCCTAGTCTCTGATTCAAACATCACTTGTATCTTTATAATTATTTTTTACCATATGGTTCTCTCAGATTAAAAGTATCTAATAGCAACTCCCTTAGGAGTTCCTCAAAAAATTTCACCGTCACCTTTAATTTTCTTCTTTTGTGACCAAAGCTATTTTTACCATTCACTAAGTCCCCTACCCATGCCCTTTATTTCATAGCCTCCTGCTACACTGATGTTCCACTGATCATCCATCCCTTCCCTGTTACATTTTTTTTTTAGGTTTTTGCAAGGCAAATGGGGTTAAGTGGCTTGCCCAAGGCCACTCAGCTAGGTAATTATTAAGTGTTTGAGACTGGATTTGAACCCAGGTACTCCTGACTCCAAGGCTGGTGCTTTATCCACTACGCCACCTAGCCACGCCCCTGTTACATTTTTAAAATTTTCCCTCTTTCCTCTAGTTCTTTTCTTTTTGCCTGAAAACATGTAAGATCTCCACAAACTGGGTCTGAGGGGGAAAAAAAAAGATTTCTCATGATCTAGGTCATTTATCCACTATTCCATATAATAAAACTTCTTTAAATAATTGTCAATAACTAATCTCCATTTCCTCATTCTTGTTTCAATCTCTTTCAAATAGCTTCTTTTACCACTCTACTGAATATTCCTTAGAAACCTCATAAAGTCTCAGATCAACAAATCCAATTAAATCCTTATGCTCTCTGGAATATCTTCTAAAATGGCACAACAATTTCCCTATTGGAAACTTTTTTCTCTAGGCTTTAGACAACACATTCCTCCCTCTCTTATCATTCTTTTGACTTCTTTACCAGTTCTCATGGTTATTTTCTTGATTTGTTAAATGTGGAGATTTCTCAAGGAGCTTATCTTTATACCTCCTCTCTATGAAGTAGATACCAATATTGGTAGATTCTAACTGATCTCTCTTTAGAATTCCAGATTTACATTTAGAAATATTTTGAAAATGTGACCTTTTTGCTAGACTTGAGAGGGGGCATATACCTAAAGCACTGGAATCTCTCAATTAAATTCTGTATCATTAATGATGATTTTTTGTAAATTTAAGAAGATAAGGGGGCACAATTGTTTTCCATATCCATTCAGTAATGCTTTTCAAATTAAAAGGGAAAAATGATTATATGTCTTGAAGAACAAGAAAGGAAGACAAAAGGAAAGATTAAAGAGATAATCAAGAGAGTTTAATGATGAAAGGCATAAGGGATCACATACTGTATTTTTATACAGTGGTATACATGTTATCAATTTTTGGTCTTCGTTGATCTATTCCATAAAATTAAGAATTTCTTCTTGTTTATAGAGAAATATTATAAAGTATGGAAAGCAAATTTCACATGTTAACTCTTGATCCTCACAACTCTTGGATACTAACCAATAAAACTATTCTCATTTTATAGATGAAGAAACTAAAGCTGATAAAAGATTTGTCCAGGGTCACACAGCTAAAACATATCTGAGACTGAACTGGAATTCCAATTCAATACTTTATCTACTGCATTATTACCAGGTCCCTTTGCTATCAAGAGTCATGTGGAAAAAATGCTCCAAATCACCAATATTTAGAGGCACCTAAGTAGTACAATGAAAAAAGTGATGGATATAGTCTAAAAGACAAGGTCAAATCTAGGCTGAGATTCATTAGTTTGAAACATTGGGAAAGTTACTTAACCTGTTTGTTTCCTCAACTGTAAAATGGAGTTAATAATAACACCTACTTCCCAGGATTGTCATCAAAATAAACAAAGATTCTGGCATATAGGAGGCATCAAATTCTTTTAATATTCCTTCTTTTAAATGTGAAATCCTATTGGCATCTTAAAAAGTCCTTCATAACCTGACCACTTCTTGCATACTATACATACTATACAATTCAGTGATCTTAGCCTTATTTTGTTTTCCGTGCCTGAGATACCCTATGATTAGAATTCTTTTCCTCAGGCAAAAGAATAAAGCTAGTGGTTTTAATTAAGCAAAGATTACCTGAAAGGGACCCTGAACATCTTCACTAACTTTATCCACACTATAGCCTTATAGTTTCCCTAGTTTCTTTCACATCTCAGTTAAAGTTCCACTTTCTTCAAAAAGCCTTTTCTAGCCTTCTCTTTGGGATTACCTTCAGTTAATTTGATATGTAACTTGTTTATACATAGTTGTTTGCATAATATGCTTCAGATCATGAATTCCTTAAAGAAGTTGCTTTTTTCCTACTTCTTTGTATTCCCAGAACTTAGCAGAGGACCTAGTACACAAGTAGGCATATGTTTATTGATAATAACATCCATTGTATCTACATCTCAGAGTTGCTGTGAGAAAAATGCTTTTAGAATATAGTAAAACACTATATATAAATGTGAGAAACATATACCTGAAATGCATAATTTGATTTTTCAACTGCCTTTTTATGTAATAAAGCCTTTTACACAGATAGTAATTCATAAAAATGAAATCCAGAAATAACAATGAGAAAAATATTGAGAAGCAATGTTTTTCACTTATAAGTATTTCATTTTCATAGAAGCTCACATATATACTTTACTTACCTATCCTGTGTAGACTGAACAGCCCATAAGTAGCAGCAATTTCGAGGATCATTTTCAGGTTCTTGGAAAGTAACAGCATAAACAGGTACTCTCCCTCCTTCTAATTGAGCATAATACCTATAAAGGCAAAATAGAATATAAATAAACTACATATTTTATAAAGTTTTCCAATTCTTTAAAATCATCTGAAAAAAAGATGTCATGTCATGTTTCATTTCATTATCCTAATTTCTTTAACCATAGATCTATCCTCAATAGCATGCATTGAAGCTTCAACAGAACAACCCCTCTCCATTTCAATACTCATTGTTGGCAAGTTATTGTGGGACTTTATAGATATTAAATACAAGAACAAAAATAACATTAAGAGAATCATACAAGGATACTACTGAAACAGTTGAGTGCTGAAAGGCATAAGCCAAGAAGTTTCTAGGATTTCCGTTAAATTTTAAATAACATTTGTAATCCAGCTACCTCAAAGATGAATTAAATTAAATGTCACAATATCTTCTAGCTGATAAAATGGCTGATTCTACAGAATCAAGCAATATTATATAAACAAAAACAGTATACATTCTTTGGGTGCCAAAATGTTACTTTAAAAAACCTGATGCTATAAGCATATAATGATCTTATATGAGATCAAGTAGACTGATTCAATAGAATGTTGAAGCTGGAATAGATATTAAATGTCACAAACTAAGGATTCATGTAATAGAAAGTAATGGTTATGTAAACATTAACACTAGCATGATCAAGGATTTTCTGTTTGGTAATCTTGTAACTAATTTTCAAAAAAACTAACCAAAGAGCATTAAAAACACACTTAGTATAAAATTAATCCTTCATTAATTTAAAATATATTTAAGGAGATAACAATTCCTTAAAAATACTACAGACATCAATTATTAATATACAATGTATATATATTTTATATTTTATAGACAGACATACTTTTCAGAAATTTCTTCCATGTTTTCATTAAGAGGTATAGAAGTGATAGGTAATAAAGGTTGTAGATTTTGAGAAAGGATAAAGGGGTTCATCAAACATGATATCTGAAATGTGATTAGTTTTCAAAATCAATTACATTTCTAGCTATCAGTCACAGAACATCTCTTATTCCATGAAGATTCATTAGTGCTGAAATTTGGGACCAGGATTCAGGACATAGGATTTTACAGTAGTAGACAACCATTCTACTGATAAAGATCAACATCTGTCACTCTGCCTAAGAGTTAACCTGGGAGCAGCTAGGTGGCACAGTGGATAGAGCACCAGCCCTGGAGTCAGGACCTGAGATCAAATCCGGCCTCACACACTTAATATTTGCCTACCTGTATGTGACCTTGGGCAAATCACTTAACTTCATTGCCTTAATTAAATAAATTTTCTTTTAAAAAAAGAGTTAATCTGGGATCTTTAAGAGAGTATTAGTTGCTCAAGGTCAAAGAAGCAGTATATGTATGTCAGAGGTGGTACTTGACTCAGGTCTTCCTGATTCCAAGACTGGTCCTCTGCTCCCTATTCCAAACTGTCTCTAAATATTTTTTAAAGAAAATCATTCTCAACTGTTTTAGTAAGTGCTCATTCTGGATTACTGCAGTTAAATTCCAAAGTTAGAATTAGTGTCAATACTCAAATAATGGATTTATATTTTTAAAGCTAAAAATGTGCTAAAAACAGTACATTAAAAGTTGAATTATTTTCCACACAGACTAGAAATCTGCATTTTTGATAACTCAACACAGATCTTTAATCCATTAACCAAGCATAATGCTGTTAGTAAAATTTGATTAAACAGTTATTAACTGCAAGGCACTGGGGATACAAATATGGAAGGGAGACAGTCCCAGCCCTCAAGGAGCTTACATTCTACTTACATTATACTCTGAGCTTAAGGCAGCACACTGACATTTAAACGGAGATATTCTATGGACTCTATTAGGGGAAAATATCCTTTAAACAGTGAGAGATACGGGACTGTCAGAGGTGAGAAGTCAGGGCTTGAAATGAAGAACTGGGAGTCATCCAAGTACAGGCAGAAACTGAAACCATGTAAGCACATCAACAATTCAGTGGAACTATTACAAAGAGAAGAGCAAAGCGTCTATGACCATGTAGAAGCCTATATAGAAAATAGGTGAGTGAAACACACATCAAGGTAAAATATTTTTAAAAAGTGGGAGAGGATAGCATCCCAAAAAACAAGAAACAAAGTTCCAGTGAATTAGAGGATAGTCAACAATAATGAAAATTCAAAAAAGTCTATTACTGAAATTTTATAAGGTGTCATCAATGTTATATTTAAATATAATGATAAAGACATGAGAAGGCTAAAGACAATGAAGGAGTTAATAGATATTATATTTGATTGTAAAGGTAACAGGGAATTACTAGGATTTTGTAGATGGGTGATAACTATGATGAAGCAGAGTAAGGAGCCAAGAAAATACTCAAGTTATATCAATAGAAGATTTCCTTGACTGAAACGGTTTCTGAAGGGGGTGTTTTGTTCAAAAAGATAATAATGACTTTTCTTGTGAGTATGTTAAGTTTGAGATACCTAAAGAGTGTCCAATAGGCAGTGGGTCATGAAGTGAATGACAACATATCCAGTCTATGTTCAGTTGATAAAGAGGTGATGAGGGCACCAAGTGAGAGAGAATATTTAGAAAAGAGAATACAAGACAATAGTGGAGCTGAAAAAAGGTAGGACAAAAAAAGCAGTAGGCTTTTGTGAGACAATAATATAAGCAGGTTCAAGTTGCTTAAAGATCATTTTTCAAAAGAATTAACACAGAAGTTGAATCAATTTTTTTCCTGATTGATTTACCCATTTCTTGGAAGTCAGAGTGACTTTCTTTTACAGAATAAACACAAAAACAATCAACTCTTTCCTGACTGAATTTTCCCTCTACTACTCTTGGATGTAAGCTATTCTAAGTAGTACTAAATAAATCCCCCCATTATATATAGTGATAGCTCTTAACTATCTGCTAGAAATTTGTACTGATCAGGCCTCCACCAGACTAATTAACAAAACATTTTTCATATTATGGGGGATAGGAAAGAACAGAAATGGTTCTGTTCTCTAAATCTGTGGGGCAATTTTCTACTTTTGTTTTAAAGTAGATGATTACTAGCGGTAAAGATTCAAGTCAAATTTTTGAAAATTTATGAAATAAAAAATAATCCAGCAATCTGAGAAGAGTGAATTAAAAGATTCTTTTTCTCCTTCTTATGCTTCTTTTCTGTTACTGCTCAAACTAAGGCAAAAATGTAAGTGAAAAAGCTTACAAAGCACCACTATTCACAAAAATACCATGAAACATAAATCTAATTTTCCAAACCATTACAATAATACCAAAAATTTAAAAATATCCTTACCTTTAGAATGGTTATACTATTCCCTCCCCAACCAATGTGTTTAACTTGTCTGAAGATTTCTATTAGACTTAAAAGAAATTTCTCCCCTAGAACTTGCACAAGTGACAAAAGTGTCAGTTTATACTACTTTCATTGAGTTATGGTACAACAAACAAGAATTTTATTTCTCATACCACATTCTCATAAAAGATAGCTAACTTCAGGCATGGACTGAATCATAATTCACAACATCTACTCAAAAGTTTGATTTACTTAATTGTACTATTTATTAAAAGGGTCTATGTTCTAATGTTGAAGTGGTACTAGAAAATGATAGTGATATTATACATTTTTAAAAAGCATCATTAAACAGTTAGAAATAAGAAAGTACTGCCCAACTCTGAATTTTATTTTGAATGATTGTATTAGAAAAGTTTCACCAAACTTGCTCTGCTAATATCCAAGAATTTCACTGTTGTTTTCCTTTTGCTCAATAAATTTGGGACTTGGTATGCCTTGATAAACAAATCTGTCATTTCATTTAGGAAACTACCAGTTATTTTACACACACACAAAAAATAAATTGAATGATCCTGTTTCCCTGCCTAGTGATATAAATCATGATTTAAAGTTAATTTTTGTTATATTTTAATATTTATTAAAAAAAACTCAAATCAGCAATAATTGAAGACTGTTCTATTGATTATACTCACTCTCTTTTCAAAGTCTTCATGTTCCAAAGGGCCAGACAGCCATCAGAAAAACCTGCAGCAAGTTGGTTGGTCCTGCTTATATAGCTAAGGGTTGAAATTGCTGTTCCTGATGGGCTTAATAACTGGAAACAGAGATGTCTTCCTTCTCGGGTCACACCTTCTCTGATATGTGGTACTTCAGCTGGGATGCCAGTTATAACTTCAAGATCTAGATATAATGAATGATGAACAAGCTTATGAAGAATACAGAAAAAAACCATCCATTATTCAAGCTTCATAAATTTCTTAAGAGTATAAAAATAAAACTGGTCCTTGAAGACTTTTTAAAAGCATGCTTTATTACTCATCTTTACCTCATGTTTGAATCTCAAATAAATAATCACAAGCAGAATATCAATCTATAAAAAGAATTAAAAGGAAATATGCTCTTATTTTAAATATTAAATGTTATTTAAAACAAAACTTTTTAAAATTTTTATTTATATTTTTGTACAAATGATGCATTTTCATACATTACTAAAATACTCTTGTTTAAGAGTAAACATAATACCCCCCAAATTTAGACGCTCATGAGCATTAAAGAGGGAAAAAATATTAATAATAATAATAATAATAATAATAATAATAATAATAATAATAATAATAATAAGGACAGCCAGGGGGTACAGTGGATGGAGCACTTGCCCTGCAGCCAGCAGCACCCAAGCCCAAATCTGGCCCCACACGACCAACAATTACCCAGCTGTGAGATCCCGGGCAAGCCATCCCAACCCCACTGCCCTGGAAACTCCCCCTCCCCAAACCCAACCCAAAATAAAAATAAAATAATAATAATAATAATAATAATAATAATAATAATAATGATAATAATGATAATAATAAGAGTAAGAGTGGCCAGGTGGCATAGGGGACAGAGCACCAGTCCCAGAGTCAGGAGCATGCAGGTCCAAATCCAGCACCAGACACCCAACCAACAACCAGCTGTGCGGCCCCGGGCAAGCCACCCATCCCCATTTGCTCCCCAAATAATAAAAATGTGCTTCAGTCTGTGTTCCAACACCTCCAGTTCTGTCGCAGGTAGATCACATTCTTTATGGTAAGTCCATCACAAAAGTTACTTCCATATTTTTCCACCACTGCCATTGCTGATTCCAACTCCCTCCAATCCTAATTCCCCACTACCATATACTCTATTTTCTCTCTCCTTTCACTGTCCCTTCTCTTAAATGTGCTGTAGGGTAGGGGTGGCTAGGTGGTGAAGCGGATAAAGCACCAACCCTGGAGTCAGGAGTACCTGGGTTCAAATCTGATCTCAGACACTTAACAATTATTAGCTGTGTGGCCTTGGGCAAGCCACTTAACCCCATTTGCCTTGCAAAAAAAAAAAAATGTGCTGCATTGCCAACCCAAATACCACCCACCCCTTAGGCCCAGCAACCACCTGGCCCTGTGGTCACTGACAGGCCATCCAATCCCAGCCCCTTACAAGAAGTAAAAAAGAAAATGTGTTATATCTGACCTCTCTTCCCCATGGTCCACCCTCTCCTCCATCACTCAGGTTCCTCCCCTCCCCCATCCCCCCTTCTCTCCTTACTCTACATATCTATACCCCATATATACTCAATGCAGCTTCCTCTCCGAGCCACCTCTGATGAGAGCAAAAGTTCCCTCATTTGCCTTCCCCCACTTCCATGTAATTGCAATAGCTCATTGTTTTTTTTCTTACTTTTTAAAATTAATTATCTTTTTGTACAATTTTTTTATAAACATTCTTGTTTAAGAGTAAACAAAATACCTCCTCCCCCCAAAAACTAGACTCACTTGAGCGATAAAGGGGAGAGAAAAAAAATTAAAATTAAAAAAAAAAAAAAATAATAGTAATAATTGTATGGCCAGGTGGTGCAGTGGCCGGAGCACCAGCCCTGGAGCCAGGAGCACCCAAGCCCATATCCGGCCCTGTACACCCAACAATCACCCAGCTGTCTGACATGCAAGACACCCCAACCACACTGCCCTGCATAAACCAAAAAAAGAAGAAAAAAAAAGACATAAAATAGTAATAATAGTAGGGGCAGCTGGGTGGCGGACTGAGCACTGGCCCTTGATCCAGGAACACCCGAGTCCGAATCCAGCCTCAGACACCCAACAATCACCCTGCTATGTGGCCCAGGCAGGCCACCCAGCCCCATTTCCCTGTAACCCCCCACCAAAATAAAATAATAAAATAATTTGCTTCAGTCTGTGTTCCAACACAACCAACTATATCGCAGGTGGATCACATTCTTTATAAGTCCATCACAGAAGTTACTTCCATATTTTTTCCACCATTGCCACTGCTGATCACAACTCCCTCTTTTCATATTTCTCCACTACCATGTACTATATTTTCTCTCTCCTTTCACTGACTCTGCTGTAGTGTAGCTGAGTGGGGCAGCTGACAGATCCCTGGCCCTGGGGCCAAGAGGCCCCGAGCCCCAATACCACCCCTTAGGCCCAGCATCCACCTGGCCCTATGGTCCCGGACAGGGCATCCAATCCCAGCCCCTTGCAAGATGTAAAAAAAAGAAAATGTGTTATATCTGACCACTCTCCCCCCATGGTCCATCCTCTCCTCCTTCATTCACATCCCCACCCCTTCCCTGTCCCCCCTTCTTACTCCAGATGTCTATACCCCATTGAGTATATTTGCTGTTTCCTCTCCTAGCCACCTCTGATGAGAGCAAAGGTTCCCTCATTCCCCCTTGCCTCCCCCCTTCCATATCATTGCAATAGCTCAATGTAATAAAGAAAAATCTTATTATATGAAATATCTTGGCCTATTACCCCTCTCCTTTTTTCTTTCTCCCATTACATTTCCCTTTTTTCTATTCACTCCATTTTTACACCCTATTTTATCTTCAAATTCAGCTTTTTCCTGTGCTTTAACTATAAAAGCTCCCTCTACCTGCTCTATTAACTGAGAAGGTTCATATGAGTATTATCAGTGTCATTTTTCTATGCAGGAATACATGCATTTCATCATCAAGTCCCTTTCACTCTGGCGGGCCACCCCTCTGACCCTGGGGAGCAGAGCCTTTCTGCTCTTTTCCAGGTTACCTTGAGTAGGAGAACTGCCTCCCTGGGTCTCTCTGTGGGTTCTGTCTCTTGAAAATTTAATTAGAGTCCTTAGTTTCGAAGATTTTTGAGAGAGCGCCTAAAACAAGATCCAATCTTGGCTCCGCCCCCGCAATAGCTCTTTGCAATAAAAAAAAATCTTATTATATGAAATATTTTAGCCTATTCCACCTTTCCTTTCTCTTACTCCCATTACATTTCCCTTTTAGCCATTTCATTTTTACAATATATTTTATCTTCAAATTCAGCTCTCTCCTCTGCTTCAATCTATAAAAGCTCCTACCTGCTCTATTAAATGAGAAGTTTCTCATGAGTATTATCATTATTATTTTCCTATGCAGGAATACATGCAGTTCATCATCATTAAATCCCTCATATTTTACCCTTCACCACTCTATGCTTCACCTGAGTCCTGTATTTGAAGATTGAAGATCAAACTTTCTGTTCATCTCTGGCCATTTCAACAGGAACCCTGGTTCATTGAAAGTCCATCTTTTTCTCTGGAAGAGGACGGTCAGTTTTGCTGGGTAGCTGATTATTGGTTGTATTCTGAGCTCTTGCCTTCTGGAATATTATATTCCAAGCCCTATGAGCTTCCAATGTAGTTGCTGCTAAGTCCTGTATGATCCTGGCTGCAGCTCCATAATATCTGAATTGTGTCCTTCTGACTGCTTGTAATATTTTCTCTTTGACTTAGGAGTTCTGGAACTTGGCTATAATATTCCTGGGGGTTGGTTTTTTTTTTTTGGATCTCTTTCCTGGGGGAGATCAGTGGGCTCTCTCAGTTTCTATTTTGCCCTCTGCTTCTAGGATATCTGGGCAATTTTCCTGATCATGACTTTCAGGTATGCCAATAATTTTTAAATTATCTTTCCTGAATCTGTTTTCCAGATCAGTTGTTTTTTCAATGAGTTGTTTCACATTTTCTTCTAATTTTTCATTCTTTTGGTCTTGAAGTATTGTGTCTTGATTTCTCATAAAGTCAGCAGCTTCCCTCAGTTCCATTCTACATCTGAAGGATTTCTTTACCTCAGAGACTGCCAGCTTTCTAAAAGGACTGCTTCACAGCACCTTCCATGATCTTCTCTTCTGGAAATTATGAATTCACTTTTTTGGCTTGCCTACCTTTGATTTCCTTCCTCCAGCTTCCAATGCAGCTTCATATCTTTCTCTCCTCACAGCCCTATTCTCTTCTTTCTCTAGACTCTTTCTGCTATCTCAACTATGGTCAGTTCAATGCATATGCAATGATTCTCAAGACCCAATATCTCCCATGAACTCTAGTCTGACTTAACAAAATAATCTCGAAGCATATACTACCAATACCTCAAATGAAGCAATAATTTACTGTGTTGCCTCATTTTTGTTTTCACTTAACTTTTCAATACTTTTCGTTAAATTTGTCTACATTCAGGTCATTATGAGATTTAAATCTGAGAATCATCTTGGAAACTTAATTTTTCCTTCCTAATAAAGTCAACATACTAGGTCAAGTTCTCATTACTTCTTATAAGACAAGTGTAATGATTTGAATAATCCCCCTCTGTCTCTTCAAATAATATTCCATACAGTTAACAACTCCCTAATGCAGAAGTCTAGCCATCTCACACTCCTTTCAAAAAACTCTGATGGCTCTCAGCTGGCTACATAATGAATATATATTCCTTAATCTGGTACATATATAGATTATATATTTTGAACTGGATCCAAAATATCTCTAGCTTTATTTCATCTTTTCATTGCAACTTATATTTATACTCTTAACAAACGAATTACTAGCTGTTTCTAATTACACTTTCATTTATGTCTATAATGCACACTTTAATCCTCAAATTCTATGTTTTGAAGTTCTTTTATTTCTTTCAATACTTAACTTTTAGGTGCCACTCTTACCATAAAGCCTTTTCCTAAATGACCTAAATTAGTAAGATCTAACCACTCCTCAAATATTTCTAAAGCACAATGATGTAGAGCTCTCTCTTTTTATTCATTCTTCATATTCTACCAAATATCAGACTTATTCACTGTAAGGGAGAGCAAGAGGCAGTGTGTGCCAGGCAAGTCAAACTACTACCACCACTCTGGACCACCATCTGCTCATGGACTCTGATGAAGAAAGGTCAGAAGGATGCTGAACTCAAGACTCTTAAGAATATTAATATCACCTAAACAAATGACCTGCTTCCAGTCTAGCTCTAAAGACACCAGTGAGAAATTGTTATAAAGATGACCACCTTTCACATCAGCATCAATGGATAACCAGACCCTCAGAACACTGGACCCATTTGTAAAGAGGGGGTGTCTACAGAAAACAGGAAACAGTATGTTCTAGGTAAGCTTAATCACTACCACTACCTCCCTCACACTCTGTTGGAAAAAGCCTAGTAATGTAAACTCCCAATAACCATGTTTCCTGACAAATACCCAAAGTCATATCCTTGAAAGCAACTCTAATGGAAATGTATTTTGGCAAAGGTTCCAGCAGGAGCTAGACATAGCTACAGAAGACTCAGAAAAGTAAGTTCTTGCTACCACAATCCTTAGCATTGTCAAATGGTTCAACATCAGAAAATGACATGATTTTATCAGCGGGTCTGACATTAAAGAAGAATTATAATTTTCCTTGCTGTTGCATAATATGGAAACCAAAAGATTCTATATATGCTGTTTCCTCCATTGGAATGTAAGCACTTTAGAGAAGAATTTTTATTTGTATTACTACCACTTAGCACAGAGGAGGGATTCATTGATTCATTCAGGTTGTTCATTCTTCAGTTTGTTGTGACCCCTCTATGAGATCAATAGTTCAAGATCAGGAAATGTGATTTCTTTATTATATACTTTGTACTGAGCACATTGTTGTAAATAAAAGGCACTTTAAGTGTTCAAAAACCAATGATTCATTTCTATTAACAATTTTAGAATTTTCAAGCACTAATTTTTTCCCCCAATAAACATATTACCTGATGCCTCTATCTCATTTTGACTGCAAGACAAGTCATCCAAACACAGATCAATGAGAAGGACCTGTCCAACATCAGTAACCACAGCTGCCACACCAAAAAGCCATCGAAGACTCTGGTGCAAATGCTGAGTACTTGCACTGGCTCCTCCATGATTAATTATTGGTTCAATGGCAGTTACCTAAAAACAGAATATAATATCGATTTTCTCATCTGTGCAATATAAGAATATTTCAATAAAAATACACTCTTTAAATTTTGAAATTCTTAATTATGTTAAATTTAATACTTACAATCCACTCACATACAGTATAATAAGTTTATACCACGTAATGCAAATCTTATTAAGCAGACGTATACTGGAGTCTTTAGATTCATATAGAATTATATCCAAAAATTAATCACAAAATCCTAAGATTCATACTAATTTAGGAAGGAAAAAGCAGAAAAAAAGACCATTTAAATGTCTTAAATCTTAGAGAAATAATTATATAATTACCAAACAGTGTTTAATATTGTTTCAATTCTCAAATAACTTTCCAGCTCTTAGCAGGGGCCCTAAATACTGGTGTTTGAGCAAAGTGATACAGGAACTCATCAAGGAAGGGATGTAAATTTTTCTAATAACAATGATGATAATGATGAAGAAAATGGTAGCAGCTAAAGAGACTGTAAAATTTCAATATATTTTGTATTCACAAATTTTTAAAAATAATCATCAACTCTCACCTAATCTAAAAATCATGGCACTGAAAGGATATGGAAAAATAATAATCTTGTTCATTATCAGCTTGAATTCATAAAAAAAATGATTCAGTATTTGATTCAGAGATTCCAGTGCTAAATATATGCACCCCCCATCAAGAAAGTCAATAGCAAAAGGCCACATTTTCAAAATATTGATAGAATATTTTAGAGGGACAAAAAAATTGGAAACTGCCTGGTACATGGTTAAATAAATTGTAGTATAAGAATATAATGGCCTAATCCTATAATCTATGAAATAATGATTATAGGACAAGCATGGAAAGACATAAAATAAGAAAAGCAGAACAAGGAAAACAATATGCAGTGACTACAACATTTTAAATAAAAAGGAAAAAATACACAATGAAAACTAAATGCTAAAATAATTTTAGCCTGAAAAGAAATCTGAGAAGACAAATTCCTGTTTTTTCACAGCTCTTGAAAACTAGATATAAACTCATACTTACTCATTTTGTTAGTTTTGTTAAATTTTCTTCCTCTTTTATTTTTTAATTAAAGAAGGATTCCATGGTAAAGAAGAAATTGCAAATGTATTTATGCAATACAAAAACAAAAGGTAATTTTTTAAAAAGAAGTTAGGATTAGATCAAATACAGTAACAATGAAATCCATTCTGGAAGTAACAATCTGGTGAAAATCAAAGATTTTATATAGTTAAGAGAAGTAAAAATTCCAGAGGAGAAAACATTACAGACAATACTACTACCCAAAGTGATATGGAAGTCACTGATCTACAACAAATCAAGAAATTCCTGTGATGAAAAACTAGGATATGTGGTGTATGTATTCACTTATGTCTATCCATAAGGAAACAAGAAATTACAACTATTAGACATAGATATAGATATGCGGGAATACTCAGGCTCGTACATGTAACTTTCTATAGCAGGCAAGGTCTATCTGACTATACAAATAACTGAAAACTCAATAAAGTAAAAATTGGTATTTTAAAGGTTTTCCTGAAAGGACCATCTTCCCTTTCATTGTTTTTAGTTTTTTTTAGGTTTTCTTTTTTCAAAGCAAATGGGGTTAAGTGGCTTGCCCAAGGCCACACAGCTAGGTAATCATTAAGTGTCTGAGACCGGATTTGAACCCAGGTACTCTTGACTCCAGGGCCGGTGCTTTATCCACTGCTATCCACTACGCCACCTAGCTGCCCCCTTTCATTGTTTTTAAAAAAGTACTATCACTTGAAAAATGCAACTGCGTGGCAAAGAACTGGAAATTGAGGGAATGTCCATCAATTGGGGAATGGCTGAACCAGCTCTACTATATTAATGTAATAAATACTATTATTCTATTAAAAATGATGAGTAGGAAGATTCAGAAAAAACTAGAAAGATTTACATAACCTGTGACTGAAACTAGAACATTATACATAGAAACAGCAACTTTTATGTGATGATCACCTATGACAATTCTTGGCAAAACAGTGATCAAAGACAAATATTTGTGATGAAAAAATGCCATCCAAATTCAGAGAAAGAACTATGGAATCTGAATGCACATCAAAACATACTATTTTCACTTTTTTTAAAAATTTGTTTTGGGGTGGCTAGGTGGCGCAGTGGATAAAGCACCGGCCCTGGAGTCAGGAGTACCTGGGTTCAAATCCGGTCTCAGACACTTAATGATTACCTAGCTGTGTGGCCTTGGGCAAGCCACTTAACCCCATTTGCCTTGCAAAAACCTAAAATAAAATAAAATTTAAAAAAATGAAAAATTTGTTTTTGCTTTCCATCTTGTGGTCTTTACCTTTTGTTAAGATGCTTTCACAACATGATTAATAAGGAAATATGTTTAACATGATTGCTTGTTGTTTGGGGGGGAAGGGAAAAAGGAGGGGAGAAAATTTTACAAAATTGAATGTTGAAAACTTTCTACATATAATTAGGAAAAAATAAAATACTGCTAAGCTAAAAAAATGCAACCACAGATATAACTGTTCAACAATACTTTGACAATAAAAACAATATATAAAAATAGGGAAATATGCTTATCATTGCCATGGAATATATATGTCCAGGGTTCCTTTTTGGAAACAAATTGAAAGATGAGGGTCTGAAAAATTCTCAAGTGTACGGATAGTGCTGTATTTTAGCCAATGTTCTCAAAAAAGATTCACCTAAGTCATAAAGAAAAAAATTTTTTTAATTGATTTAAAAAAACCCGATAGGCTTTCCTATAAAACAATTGAAAGATCAAGTTCAGTGAATATATATACAAGCTGGCACTGTAGACACACAATGAATTGGCCTGAGAAATGGATAGGAGGAAAAGAGATGGCAGGATCTCATTTAGAAAATTGTAAAGTGGGGGCAGCTAGTTGGTGCAGTGGATAGAGCAATGGCCCTGGAGTCAGGAGGACCTGAGTTCAAATCCAGCCTTGGACATTATCTGTATGACCTTGGGCAAGTCATTTAACCCCATTGCCTTGAAAAAAACCCAAAAAAGAAAAAAGAAAATTGTAAAGTGCTTTTACAGAGGTTCTCATGAAGCTCATCAGCAAAAAAAAATTTCTTGTAACATTCTAAGAAATGAAAGGTTCACATTTGATTTTGTATTTAAAGTAATACATATGGCATATGATAATCCTGTAACAATTAGATATGAGAGACAAAAGTGAGTTGTCTGTCCAGATTCAAACAAGCAGCAATTTAATTGACTGATTATGTGGTAGTTGGAACACTTAAGCCCAGTTGTAAGGTTAATGAATATAAATTGACATAGTTTGGAAAGCATATAGTTAATCAATCAGTGCAATATGAAGTTTAATTTCCAACAATAACTATAACTAGTTCACATTTCCCTTTGACATGTTATGGGGGGGGGAAAACTTGCCTTTAAAGATAAACCAAAGAACCACAGTGTATCTCATATGTCTCATGCTTCATTCTGTAAAGCATTTTGCAGAACTCTTCAGTTATTGCTAAATATTTGATTCATTGAAGAATTTCCTTCCTAATTCATCAATGTAAATTTAAGTTGGCTGAAATAACCTAAGAAAATACTATTATATTTCTGATACTAAGAGAGTGACCCTTCAATAAAAGTATTGAAAAGCCCCCCCAAGGGCAAAAAAAAAAAATGTATGGTTCAAAGAGGTTACTAGTCCATCTAGTAAGAAGAAAGGAGGGGGAAGTTGGGTGGCGCAGTGGATAAAGCACCGGCCCTCCAGTCAGGAGTACCTGGGTTCAAATCCGGTCTCAGACATATAATTACCTAGGGCATTGGGTAAGACACTTAACCCCATTTGCCTTGCAAAAACCTTTAAAAAAAAAAAGAGGAAAATAGATTTATCCAAAATTCTGTTCAAAATATTCAGGATAACTCCAATTTTTTTTTTTTTAGGTTTTTGTAAGACAAATGAGGTTAAGTGGCTTGCCCAAGGCCACACAACTAGTAAGTGTCTGAGACCAGATTTGAACCCAGGTACTCCTGACTCCAAGGCTGGTGCTTTATCCACTACGCCACCTAGCCACCCCTATAACTCCAATTTTCTTGAAAAATACCACCACTATCTAGTTTGAACAATGTTTCAGTAGTACAGTGGAAATAACACTAGCTATGTTTTCAGAAGACCTGGATTTTATTTGATACTTTCTCTATCAACCATAAGTCATATGATTTTAAGTAGGCACTTAAGCCCTCAAAAAACTCAACTTCCTCAATTGAAAAAGGAGGGAGTCAAAAAAAGAAGGTACCTGTTTTTTGGTTTATCTTAACAAATGCAAATCAAAAGGCCTGGAATAAATTCCAACTCTTTCTCCACCTTAAAAGAACTGTGACCTTAGGCAAACTTCATCACTATGAACTTGTTTTCTCAGAAGAAAAAAAAAATTAATTACATCTACTACTTTTCTCAGGCAGCTAGATGGTTCAGTAAATAAAACTGCAGGGTCTGGATTTGAGGAAGACAAGAACTCAAATGCAAACTCAGACATTTACTAGTTTTATGTGACCCTGGGTAAATAGCTTAACCCTACCCTGTTTGCCTCAATTTCCTCATGTCTGAACAACACCCTTACAGTTATTAAACTAGTTAAATTCGGTAAGCAATTAAACACTACACTAAGACTTGGAGATAACCTGTATATCAACTCCCCTTCCCAAGCTCTAGGTCCAACTGACCTTCTATCTTTGCCCAAGAAAAACCTCAAAAAAAGATGTCAAAAAGTCAGACACAATTTAAAACAACTACCTCTTCCCTCATTATAAAGAAAACTATATATACTTATTTTTTTAACCCTGAAAGACAAAATTGCACATGCCTATCCTGGTCAACTAACTTAAAAAAAAAATGAAGTCTTTGATCCAGTTTACCTGGAGCCCAAATACTGTGTGTGTGTGTGTGTGTGTGTGTGTGTGTGTGTGTGTGTATAACATATATTCAATTCAAAGAAAAGCTTACAATCTAGAGAACTGTTTTGGTTAATCTAATTTACAGAAAATTCTTAGATTCTGCCAATACAGGATCTATACTAGAATTCAACCAGTAAAAATAAAAGCAAAAGCTCTCCAGGATTAGACTGCCTATCTATGGGAAAAAAGGCAAGCTCTTAAAAAACAATCCTTTAGGACCATCAAAAGACTAAGAATACTATTTTTCTTAAGCAAATTCAAATTAAAATTATGGGAAAACTGCTTTTACAGTTCAAATTGATGGCCCGTAAAAGTTGCTTCTTGCAGATTTTAATCTATTCTCTTAAGAACCCCATTAGACATCCCTTTTTTATTTAGAACATGAGAAACAATAAATTAATTCAACCTCAAAGTTTAGATAAGATGGAGAAAAGAAATATTCAAAATTCTTCATTCTGGAAAAATACATACCCTTCCAGGAAGGACAACTGCTTTAACTACTCTTGAAATCCCAAGGTCATAAAGACAGAGAACACTCCCTTCTGTTTCTTCCAAACCAATTAACAATCCAGTTCTTTTCTGCCAAGAGAATTCTTTCACTGCAAGGACAGTGGGAGGCTGTTCATTTATTCCACTAAATCTATATGCAGACAAACGCTCTCCAGTGATAGAGTTTACTACTTCAAGTTGTGGACCACAAGCCAGGCAAGCTAATCCATTCTTCCCTAGAAAAGAAAAAACAGTTTAGTTTGACATAGTTAAACTAAAGAAACAAGAGTCAGGACAACTAGATGTCCCCAGTCAATCAACAAATATTTATTACTAAAATATTTACTACACAAGAGTAGCTATCCTAGGTGCCAGCAAAGAAAGACAAAAGTGAAACCATCCCTGCCCTCAAGGAACTTAGATAATAGGGGGAAAATACAAAATAGATACATTTGGATTTTGTGGGAAGTGATCTAATGACTGGGGAGAAACAATAACTCATATAGAAGGTGGTATCTGAACTTTTATTTTTAAAGATTTTTGCAAGGCAATGGGTGACTTGCCCAATATCACACAGTTAGGTAGTTATTAAAATAAGTGTCTGAGGCTGAATTTGAACTCAGGTACTCCTGACTCCAGGTCTGGCGCTCTATTCACTGCACCACCTAGCTGCCTTGAACTGAGTCTTTTTCTTTTTGTTTGCTTTTTTAGTTTTTTTGCAAGGCAGTGGGGTTAAATGGCTTGCCCAAAGCCACACAGCTAGGTTAATTATTAAGTGTCTGAGGCCGGATTTGAACTCAGATACTCCTGACTCCAAGGCCGGTGCTCTGTCCACTGTACCACCTAGCTGCCCCCCCCCCCTTGAACTGAGTCTTAATAGAAACTAAGGATTCTGGAAGATGGCAGAGAACATTCCAGGAAAGGAGGAAGAGTCAGAATAAAGGCAATGAGTGTCACATGTGAGAAAGAGTTAGGTTAGTCTGAATGGACTAGAGAATAATATCTAATAAAATTGGCATAGAAGGCAGCAGAGTGTTCAATACTTTATCTGAAAGAAGTTTATATTTAATCCCATTTGTAGCATAGACTAGAATTGATTTTGGGAGGGGGAGAGCAAACTATGCACTTTGGCAGTTGTGTGGAGGATGGACTGAAAAAGAGACAGTAAAGTTAGGGGGTCTAATTAGGGAATCTGAATGACAATAGTGGTACTGTTAATGAAGAAAAGAAGACAGAAGTTGTGGAGGTGAAAACAATGGGATTTGTAGTTTAAATTAAGGTGACATTAAATTACAAGAATGACACTAAAGCTGTTAATCTGGAAGAATTGGTTATACCTTTATCTAAAATAGGGAAATACAGAAAGGAGAAGAGGAATAATTCCTTTTAAACAGGGGTTGTACTATGTGTCATTCTGGATTTCTCAGTCTTTCCCTCCTGCCATCCAGTTTGTTACCAAGTTCCACTGAGTCCATCACTTTCATACCATATCTGGTATATGCTTCCTTCTCCACTGACATTCTGGTACAAGCCGCCCTAGCACCTCAAGCCTAGATGACTGGTCTCTTTTACTCAACACTTTCCTCATTCCAATAAATCTTCTACTTATTTCCTTTAAACTAAGGTCTGACTCCATCACCTCTTATACAATAAACTCTTTTAATAAATCCCAGTAATTCTCCAGAATCAGAATTTTCTGGATTCTAAAATCCTTCAAACCTGGTCTTCCTACTTCTCAGTTTTCTCATACTTCTGTCTACTTTACTCTATAAATTCAGTGACTTAGGGGCAGCTAGGTGGCGCAGTGGATAAAGCACCGGCCCTGGAGTCAGGAGTACACTTAACAATTACCTAGCTGTGTGGCCTTGGGCAAGTCACTTAACCCCATCTGCCTTGCAAAAAAAAACCTAAAAAAAAAATTCAGTGACTTGTCTCTATGCTCTCTTTTTACCACCAGACATTTTATTTGTCAACTGCATTTTTAAGGGCTCTCCCCCGTGCCTGGAATGCTCACACCTTATCTCTGCTTCCTGGTTTTAAATCTGAACTAAAATCTTATTTTATAAAAAAGCCTTTCTGAATCTTTCATCATGCTTATGCCTCCCTCTCTGATTACCTCAGATTTTTTTCTGTCTACCCTTGCTTGTACGTAATTGTTAGGATGTTGTCCTTCAACCTGAGAACACTGAAAAAAGGAACTGATTTTTAAGTTTTGTCTTTGAATCCCTAATACTTACCATAATACCTACTATATGAGATTCAAAAAAAGGATGGTTACAGGTAAAAAAGCAGACTTTTTCTGAATCAAAGTTAGCTTGAATATAAGATTGACAAGGGATAAGGTCAGACCAGATTGTGAAAATATTTGAAAGTTAGATGGACAAATTTGAAATTTTTTCTCTAAGCAAATAGATCATTAGTCTTATACCACATGACTGACCTGACCAAAGTAGTGCTTTAAAATGGATTATAATACACGAGAGGAAACAAGACCAGAAAGAAAATTGCTTATTAATAGTAATATGATATACTGTAGGTCTAATGTAGACAATGAGAATGGATTATAAGGATCAAATAAGCATTGAGGGTAGCTAGGAAGCACAGTGAATAATGTGACTATCCCTAATCAGGAAAATCTAAGTTTAAATAAAGTCTCAAACACTTACTAGCTATGTCCTTAGATAAATCACTTAATCTGCCTGTCTCTTTTTCTTGAGCTGTAAAATGGGGATAATAATAGTATCTATTCCCAGGAGTGGCATGAGATTAAATAATATTTATAAAGCACTTAAAAGAATGCCTGGTACATACTGTCTCCTATATAGATGACAGCTATACTTACTAGATAATAGCAACTACTCAAATGGATTTCACTGACTCAGGTAGTTTCCTTAAAAAAATGCAAGTACTGGGGGCAGCTAGGTGGTACAGTAGATAGAGCACCAGTCCTAGAGTCAGGAGGATTTGAGTTCAAATTTAACCTCAGACACATAATAATTACCTAGCTGTGTGACCTTGGGCAAGTCACTTAACCCCACTGGCCTTGTAAAAACTAAAAAAAAAAGCATGCACTTAAAATTGTTTTTACATGTAACTGGGGAAAAAAATAAGCCATTAAATCAAAAATAAATAAATAAAATGAAGACATTTTATGGAGCAGCTAGGTGAGGCACAATGGATAGAGTCCTAAGCCTGCACTCAGACCTGAATTTAAATCATGTCTCAGACATTTACCAGAGAAGTCTATCGAAGTTTCCTTACTTGTAAAAGGAAGAGTGGAGGGGGTTTAAATAGTACCTACTTCCTGGGACTGTAGTGGGTATCAAAGGAGCTAACAATTGTAAAGCACTTAGCACACAGTTCCCGGCACATTCTAAGTGCTATATAAATGTCAGCTGCTATTAATAAAAAGACAATTCTAGTTTTATACATGTATACCATTCTGTAGACTGTTACAGACCTTTAAGCAAAGCAATTTTTTATGTAAAATGAATTTGTCCATGGATGTAGGGGGAGGGAGGAAGAGAATCAAGAAAGGGGCTGACACCTGCTCTACGAACTTTTGGGGGCTAGGGTCTCCCACATGGGGATTGGACATGGACAAAGAGAGTGGGTGACCCATGGGGGCCAAGAAGAATACTGCAAAGGTCTTTTCTCTCTGGGTCTTGGAGGTCTCAAGCCAAGGACCCCAATTTGTGGCAGTTATGGTCTCTATAATTCCAGTCTTCCTGCTATCATTTGGAAGGTCTACTTTTTAGGGTTTTTTTTAAAGGTTTTTTTTTTTCTCTTGGGAAGGAAGAATTAAACTGATTCTGTATCATTTTATAATTGTTCCTATTTTGAATTGCTGCCCCATTTTGTATGATTACTCAACCCACAGTACTCTGTCTCTTTGCCTATGAACTAAGCTTAGAAGTTCAGAGCTCCTACTAATTTCCTTCTATTTTTGCTTCAAGGAAATCTGTTATCCTTGGGGGATGCAGGCCTGGTCTACCACCTTGAACCTTGCAGGTGAACTCAAATGATGAATATTTTCTATTCAAAGGAGTTCAGTTTCCCCTCCAAGTTGGTTAAAAGGAAACCTGTCCCTTATAATACTTCACCTCCTGGAAAATTCCATGACATGTTTGCTATCTTTGAAGGTCTACAAGATGACCTGGAACATTTCCACAAGATATACTGTCCATTCCTACCTGTTCTTGTAGAATTAAGGAGACGCTTATCTTAACCCTCCTAGGAACCAGAGAGATTACTATCCCAGATATACTATCAATGATCTCCAGAAGCAGATGAGGTCCTTGAATCAATCAAGCATTTCACTAAGACAAAAAGTACCTTCTTCCAGGCTTATAAAACACTTTTTTTTATAGAAGACTAATGAGGAAAATCTTTATATTCAGTTTAATATATGTCTGTCTATCTTGCTTGTACTTAATTGTTAGGATGTTGTCCTTCAACATGAGAGAACATTGAAAAAAGGGACTGATTTTTAAGTTTTGTCTTTGAATCCCTAATACTTACCATAATACCTACTATATGAGATTCAAAAAGGATGGTTACAGGTAAAAAAGCAGACTTTTTTCTGAATCAAAGTTAGTTTGAATATAAGATTGACAAGGGATATCTTAAAAAAGCTGCCTTGAAATAAAAATGAAAATTTAAAAAAAGAAAATGAGGCACAGTGAATGGAACTCTAGCCATGAAGTCAGGAAGATCGGAATTCAAATCTGATCTCTCATACTCCATACTTACTAGCTGTGTGACCTTAGGCAAGTCACTTAATCCCAACTGCATTGCCACCCCCCCCCCCCCGGCCAAAATCCCACATGGCTGCATGTTGTTCTTGCCCCTCTGATGCCTTAGAGCCAAATGCATTGCTTTCCCCACCTACTCAAATTTGTTTTGAGTTTTCCTGACCCAATTTATTGGTTATTGCTAGCCTAATAAATTAATCTTGCTTAGACTATTGTCTTTATGGAGCACTGAGGTGAGGAGCAAGGATGAAGAGGGAACACAGTACTGTAGAGTAATAAAAATATTTTTTGGAATGTAAATTTCTTTCATAATTTTTTATTTATAATTTGCTTAATAAAAATTTACATAAAGTAAAACCTGTCTATATTATTAAAAAGGCATATCACCATTTATCCCAGTTTCCTTAGTCTGATTAACTCTTATCTAAAAGTTCTCACAAGGGATCCACCCAAGGGTTGAAAAGCTCTTTGCTTTCCCTAGATATCAGAAGGGTACAAGTGGAACATCTATCTACCTGACATCCCTTACTCTTGTCTTTTTTCTGTTTCTATCATGTAATTCCTTGATGACTGCCTTTATTTCTGTTTTCAGGTCTACGTTGTTTATGCTTCACCCTGCTCATGTGTATTAGCCACCTTTCTCCTACCCTCCTCTAGTTCTTCAGGGACTGCATATCTTCTTTCCACTGAATGTTAAAATGTTAGTATTGAAATAATTTTTGCTTTCATAAGAAACTAGAGGGCTATAAAAGAGTTATGCAATTTCCTGCAAGTAATTCAGACTATTTTTTTCTTTTTAGACTCTAGGGCCCAAATTACCATCCCATGCATAATATTTGTCCCAGATATATATTTTGCTGGAGAAGTTCTATAGCATGTCCATTTAAATGAATGTTGAAATATCGAAAACATACTTCTTTTTTTTATCCATTTAGCATTTCCTGTGAGGATTAACAGATCCCCTTCTTTGAGTTATCATACATTTCTTTCAAGGAGGCTCACAATGTCTTGAAGCATGATGCAATCAACATGTCAACCACCTAAAGAGAGTAGCTAGATGTCCTTATCACCCAGAGGGAATCCCATCTGTACATAAGCTCTGCACTGCATACCATGTATAATAATGAACATGTTTGGTAAGCATAAATCTCCCTATTTTATATTCAGCTTGATGTTTATTTTAAGAGAGTCTTTTAAATTAGGCTATTCCTATTCTTACATCATCCAAAGAATCCTAAATGATCATAAGTGAATGGGAGACACCTTCTTCTAAGAAGATAACATTTTGTTTTCTTAAAACATAATTAATAAGTATAATAATAAGTATAACTTTCAGTTAATTATGAGTTGATATCAAGTTGCCATATTATTACTGGCTTCTGTGAATCACATTTTCCCACATAATTTACAATGTGCTTCTAGTCATTTCTTTTTTGTGTTGGAAAAGGTTGTAAATAAAAAACACCAGGTATTAAAATTTGTATTATTTTCCTCAAAAATGTTGAACCAATACCAGAATACTAAAGTTTAAAAGAAAAAACTATCAGTGTAAACTGAAGCAAAAAGCAGTTCCTTGAAAGGTAAAGAAGGAGCAAATAGATGCCTCAGTGGATAGAGCAACAGCCCTGGCATCAGAGGACCTGAGTTCAAAAATCTGACCTTTGACACTTAATAGTCACTAAACTATGTAAACTTGGGCAAGTAACTTAACCCCATTGCCTTGCAAAAATCCAGTAAAGTAGAGGAAACAATATTTATAGAAGTTCAAATTTTCTTTTTTCACACTTGGGAGAACTGCATTCAACAAGCATTTATTAAGCACCCACCACATACTATATGAATTACAATAACATCAATATAAATACCATAAAAACTAGTATTTATATAATGCTTTAAAAGTTTGCAAAGCACTATACCAATATGATCTCATTTGATTGTCAAAACAAGTCTGAGATGTAGGTGCGATCATTGTCTCTACTTTTTGGGGAATGAGGCTAAGATATGATTAAGTAATTTGCCCAGGGTCACATACTTTTTATTAAGTACAGATATACATTTACATAATATTTCACATGATAAAATATTATCTCAGAATAAACCACTGAAAGACCAGAAATAGACAACACATGCCACAAGATATAATATTTGTGTGGGCCTCTATAAATATCTATCATAATGAGGTCCTTGAATACCTTTCTCTTTAATCTCTTTCCCATTCTTGCCTTTCCCCCCATTTTGCTCTTCTGTTGCAAAGATTAAATGAGATAACTTAAGATAACTTGTTAGACACTTTGCAAATCTTGAAACAATGTATAAATGTTAACTGTCATATTAAGCAAAAAATATTACTGATTCAGTAAAATCTCAAAAACATTAACTTGCCTCCAGTAAATCTTCCCCGAAGTACAGATTCTAGCGTTATTTCATCTTCTCCGAGGGCCTGAATGGTCACTTCTGGAAACCGCAGCAGACTGCTGGTTACTTGTGCAGTTAGGTCTCGCATACTTCACTGTAAGTACATATAATACTACAATTAAACACAAAAATTCTTTTAAAATGCAACTATGCTATATTTTTTCATTCCATTAAAAACAAATGAAAATACAAATGTTGGAATACTACTGCATTAAAGAGAACTGACAAAAATGGGAGAAAACTTGTAGGAAAATGCAGTACAAAGAAACAATAAAAAAAAAACAAGTATAGGAATTAAAATTAAAAATAACCAAAAAAAGAGACTGAACTCAAGAAGTTTCTTCCAGCAAAAACAAAAAACTTCAATTTGGCATTTAAATCTCCTCACAATTTAACTCCAGCCCATTTTTCTAGGATGATCTACATTATTAGCCCCCTAACACACTATATATAATTCAACTAAATTATCACATGAGCATCTCCCCCAAGTGACATTCCACCTTCCAGCTTCCGTGTTTTTGTACAACCTGCTCCCCTAATTCCTCACACCCACATGCCTGTAAGGCTTTCCATTCTTATCTTCACTTTTTGGAACCACAAGCTCAAGGGACTGTTCAAAACCCAACTCAAGTGCCATCACATTACAAAAGGCTTTTTATTAGTATCTTGATTAAAATGGTCTCCCCCCAAGTTGTTTCATTTTGTATCAATGGAGGTTTAATTTTCCAAACTAAATTAAATTAGACTGATCAGCCTGTCAAGTTTAACTTAACTGTTATTTGTTTTTGTTTTTTGCAGGGGGAGGGCTATAGAAAATTAAGAGTGAAAGGAGGTAATGTAACAGTTTTTATTGTTGTTGAAACTTATAATACCTTCCTTCAAAGGGAGTTGAAGGCACAGAGAGGTTAAATAACTTGCCCAAATTCATACAACTCATTTGTGTCAAAAGCTATCTATACTCCAATCCAGGTCTTCTTAACTCCTAGACCAGTCAGCCCTCTAATCTACCATAACTCTAAATACCAAGAAATAAAACCAAGAACAAAGACATCAGGAAAACTTTTTTTAAAGAAAAAACAACTTCAATTTCAAAGGAAAAAAATAGAATAACAAAAAAAATACTGCTTTCTGAACATCAATTATTAGGTCTAGAAACAATATTGCTCTTCCATGAACAAAAGTATATAGAAAAATTATACAAAATGAATTATTTAGCTATCCATAATATTCAGGATGTTAGGCAAAATAACACAAACAATTCACTATATATTCTCCATCTTTCATGAAACTTTTAACCAGAGTCAATTAAGAATAAAAAATGGTCTAATTTCCCCTTCTCTGCAAATAAAATTTCCTGTAGAAAAAGATCAATGAACAATGAAATCAAACTGATGACCAAAAATAAAAGAAATAAAAGATAATGATATATCTATAAACTAGATAATTTATCTGTTAATAATCAAAAGAAGTTGTACTACTTCAGATAGAAGTAATGTTAATATATTTTATAACTTCAAATAAGTACTTTCCCCAGAGAAATATTAAGATAACTGGGGCGGCTACGTGACGCAGTGGATAGAGCACCGGGCCCTAGAGTCAGGAGTACCTGGGTTTTTAAATCCAGCCTCAGACACTTAATGATTACCTAGCTGCGTGGCCTTGGGCAAGCCACTTAACCCCATTTGCCTTGCAAAAACCTAAAACAAGCAAACAAACAGAAATATTAAGATAACTGTAAATATTATTCTACATTACATAGATTTTTGTGCCATTATTTTTTCCACAACTAGAGATGGGTGTCAGAAATCAGATTTTATTTTTGTAACTTTGATATCATTGCAAACCTATATATAGGACTTTTTCCTAAAATAATTTAATATACCTATTTCATTGTTCTCAATAGTTTTTACCTTTTGCCCTCCAATGAGTTTCCCTCCAAGAATATTCTTGGTTTGCCATTTTCTGGCTAATAGATTTTAAAGGTATTTTTTAAAAAGTATTGTATTGGACGGCTAGGTGACGCAGTGGACAGAGCACTGGCCCTGGAGTCAGGAGAACCTGAGTTTGGATCTGGCCTCAGACACTTAATAATTACCTAGCTATGTGGCCTTGGACAAGCCACTTAACCCCATTTGTCTTGCAAAAAAAAAAACCCCTAAAAAAAAGTACTGTATTTTACTCTCAACTATGACAATAAAGAATAAAACTATGTTATTAAAAAAAAACCTAAGAGCAAGAATGAGTAAATGTCCCTAGGGGAGTCAACCCTAAAATTCTACCTATGATATGTAATTTAGTAAGAACAAACTGCTTGGCATAGAACAAAAAGATCTCTAATGGATAAAACAACTGATAAGCTTATTTTACTTCTATTCACCAACTGGAAGGGAAACAATATTTATTAAAAACTTACTAAGTACTAAGAAAGACACTGAATGCTTTAAAATTTTAAGAATAGCATTACCTGCATTATAATTTTATTTTTCTGATCTGTACGACAACCCTTACATGTAGGTGCTATTAACTATCATTCCCCTTTCTATTCACCAATTGGAAGGGAAACAAAATATTTTTCTGATCTGTACGACAACCCTTACATGTAGGTGCTATTAACTATCATTCCCCATTTTTACATATGAAGAAAAAGCAGACCAGGGGCCTTACCTAAAGTCATAGCATTAGTAATGACTAAGGTCAAATTTTAATTTTGATTATTCTTACTCCAGACATCAAATCTATCCACTCTACCAACTAGGTATCAATTAGATGCCTAGCTCCCAAATGTGGATATCCAAGGAAAAGATAAAAAAATAATACTGGTTAGGGTATAGTTTCTAAACTATGACATATGCCTTTTCTAAGCCTATAGTTGAATATAATACTGAATTTTTTAATTAATGTGAAACCAAACAAGGAAAGAACATTAGATTTAAGAGTCAGAGAATTTGCATTCAAATGCGAACTAGTCTGTGTGATCCTATTCTAATGGGCTGGACTAGATGACCTTTATAAGGCTTAAAATTAATATAAATATTCAGTCATCTTATAAATGATGGGATTTTAGTTGGAACTACAAGGAAGCCAAGAGGTGAAGAGGAAGCACAAGAGATAGCTAGTGAAAATTCGGAGTCAAGAGATAAGATTGCTGGGGGGCAGCTATGTGGCATAGTGCATAGAGCATCAGCCCTGGAGTCAGGAGTTCAAATCCGACCTCAGGCATTTAATAATTGCCTAGCTGTGTGACCTTGACACGTCACCCTTAACCCCAATGACTTAAATTAAAAAAAAGAGCTAAGATGGTTTTTCCTTGCTTGTTCAAGGAAATAGGCCAATACCACTGTATGCCAGGAGGAGGTAGGGGGAACAAGGGAATTTGGAGGGATTTTGGTATAATGTTGAATCTTGAAATTAGGTACTATTGCTATTCTTATTATTCTGGCTCTATACAACTATGAGAAGTTACACCAGTCCAATCATTTAGATTCATTTAATATTTGATACTGTTAAAGGATGGTTAAAAAGAATTGTTTTTTTAATTAAAGATTTATTTTGAGTTTTACAATGTTTCCCCTAATCTTATTCCCCCCCACAGAAAGCAATTTCTCAGTCTTTACACTTTTCCAAGAATTATTTTTTATAATTGAAAATATCATGAAAATATTGTCATTCTTTGGATGAGCATCTGTCTGATTGAAATGACTCTGAGGGAGTCAATGGAGGGATTTGTCCTTTGGAGGGATCGGAGGGATATTTGTCCTTTGTTTTGGAAGAAGGCCATGACATCAGGGAAGTGATGCCATGACAAGCAAGTGAACTGAAATTGAGTATGGGGGGGACTGTGCTAAACTAGCCTCACTTTCTCCTCCAGAGTCATAAATTCAGTAGCCAGAATAAAGCAGGACAACTGGAGATAGCCCCTGGATGCAAGACCATCGGGTTTAAGGGACTAGTCCAAGGTCATACAGTAAGTGTTTGAGGTCAGATTTGGATTCAGGTCTGGATTCCAAGCCCTGTGCTCTCTTCTCCATTTCACCATCTACTAAATTTTATCCTATCATAATATATATTTACTTTATCTACCTTTGCAATATTCCACAGAAAACTGAACATGAGGAAATAAACTGCAGAATAGGACTTGCCTCAGAGTCATTTCAATCATACAAGACCACCTCTCAGAGAACAAAACTAAAACGAACAGCTCCTGGATCTTCTTGTGTGAATGGTTCCTATACTGCTGGTAGCAATAGCACTGAAAACTTTTGTAAATTCCAAAAAATAATGACCTTTTCCCAATCATTCTGCTGTGCCCCCTTCTCTAGGTTTTAAACATGCACTTTAAAATATACTGAACATTATAGGAAAGTTGTGAGAATATTAATATAAAATACAGAAATATCTTAAAATAAAAAGTGAAACACTAAATTGACAATGAACATTGTTATGGGAGCAAAAGGCAACAATACTCTCCAAGCTCTCAAGTTCATCATTTTAAAAATTAATTCTAAATATATAGTTACTTAGGAAAACCTTTTAAGTGATTAATTCAGTGATGATGATGATGATGTTTGTCCTTCATTCTCTAAGGACATGACATCAGGGAAGTCGATGCCATAACAAGTGCATGAATTGGATTGGAGAGGGGGGGTGCTGTGCTAAGTCACCAACCTCACTTTCTCCTCCAGAGCCATCTGGGCCCAGTAAAAATTAGCTACCATTGTCAAAGAAATAAGTATCTACATACATAACCCAAGAATCCATGTAGCCAATATGATTCTAGAAGGAGAAAAAGCGCACCCTGGAAAGTTTTATCAAGGAACAATGAATAAATGAATGTATAAAAGATACAGAATTAATAACCTATAAAATATATACACAACTAAGCCTAGGTGGTGTAGTGGATAGAGCAGAGGCCCTAGAGTCAGGAGTACCTGAATTCAAATTCAGCCTCAGACATTTAATAATTACCTAGTCGTGTGGCCTTGGGCAAGCCACTTAACCCCACTGTCTTTCAAAAACCTAAAAAACAAATAAACCTAAAAAAACTAAATGAAATGGAAACAATGTAAAGACTTAACAGACTGCCTTCTATGGGGGGGGGGAAGGAAGCAAGAATGGGGGGGAAATTGTAAAACTCAAAATCTTTCTTTTACAAAAAAAACTAAACGAGAAATAACATCACACAAATGGGCCTTTTTAAAAAAAGTGATATTAACTCAGTAAAAAAAGTTCTAATAGAGAAAAAAAGATATTTACAACAAAAAGCCTTAATCAGCATATTGTAAAAAAACATAAATAAATAAAAAGTATATATGTCAACTTCAATGGGAACTGAGGTACAAAATATTGAGAAAATGACTATTAGTAAAAAGGAAATAAAAACTTAGAAATAAACCTAGTCTCAAAATATTGTACATTCATGCCAGTATACATAACTCAAAGGGATTACTGATTATTTAATGAAAGTCTTTCCTCTTATTCATCCTTTATACTCATCCCAGTAATCTTCCTAAAATTCACTATCTTATGTCACTAATAATCACTGCAGTAACACCTCAATGGTTAAAAGATAAATACAAACTCCTGGATGAAAGGATATAAAAAGGGACTTTTAACAATTTGGCTCTAACCTACTTTCCCAGACCTATTTTTGTACCGATTCCCCCCTTTCAATCTAACCAGATGTCAAAATCAAAGTCTTCAAATTCTGGCCTCTGAGTTAATAATGCCCATTATCTGAAACAGATTCTCTCCTTACCCAGACCATACATACATACTATCAAGCTTGGGTACCACCGATTATATATCCACCCCAAACTGAATTACTCTACTAAGTCTTTCCAATGGCATTCTAACTGATAGATCATAATACTTATAATCTAACTTATAAATAATTACTACAATATATAATACAGTGAACACTTTGTATTCAGCTTCAGAACTCAAAACCTGGTACTCAACACATTTTGACATGAAAAAAATGTTAACAGCAACTCAGCACTTGCTCGGGACTCATTACACTTCCTAGAATTTGTATGAGTCACTACAATATCACCCTGCAAGAGAAAAGCCTTCATCACTCATTGGTTTATTTGCTACTTGGCACTCCTTTCTGGGGGTGAAACTGGTTTTATGTGATAATCATGGAACACAAAAAAGGTTAAGAACAATAACACTAAATCACTTTAGTTAATAAGAAATGGTAGTGAAGCATGAGAATGGTGTAGATATGGACTCACGTTCAAGATGCAGAGAATGACTATATTGAAAAATAAGGAAGCAATTAAAGCCCCAAGTGTTGCTGTAAGTGTAGAGTCTGTGAGTAAGCAAGATTTTATCCCCTCCAAAAGTGTTTAACTCAAAACTTGTTTGTTCTGGAAGAAAATGTCTAACAGAACCTACATCACTCAAGAGGAGAAGGCATTGCGAGGGCACAAGTCGATGAAGTACAAGGCTAACCTGTTGCTGTATGGGAATGCTAATGGGAATTTAAAAATTTAAGTCTCTTATTAAACAATCATAGTGAAAACCCACAAGTTTTCAAGAATGGGATGAAAAAAAGCAAGTTCAGTGTGATGTGGAGGGCCAATATTAAAAAGCCTGGGCGACAAGGTAGTTTAAAATAAATTTTTTCTAAAGGGAAAAATTCATTTGGTACTCAATAGAACTGGTCACAAGTCCAGAACAAATTAACAATGAGTACCAAGGTACTACTGTACTTATATACTGGGGCAGCTAGGTGGTACAGTGAATAGAGCACAGGCCCTGAAATCAGGAGTACCTGAGTTCAAATTCAGCTTCAGACATTTAATAACTACCTAGCTGTGTGGCCTTGGGCAAGCCACTTTAACCCCATTTGCCTCGCAAAAATCTTAAAATTTTTTTTTAACGTACTTATATACTACAGCTATTTATACACATTGCTACTTGATTTTATGATACTCTTGTATTTAGACTAACATTATGTGACTTTGGGTAAGTCATATCTTCAACCTGTAATAAAATTTCCTCATGCTATAAATAAATAAATAAATGAAGGGGCTGGACTAGATCAGGGGTCTAACTCAAATAAAAATGGAACACTAAACCATAACAAAGGTTTCCTGAGGTCACATAATGATTTAGAAAACCACATTACCTATTTTGTTAAATATTTCCCAGGAATTTAGCTATTTGATTTTGATAGATTTAATTCTTTTTTTTTTTAGATTTTTACGAGGCAAATGGGGTTAAGTGGCTTGCCCAAGGCCACACAGCTAGGTAATTATTAAGTGTCTGAAACCAGATTTGAACTCAGGTACTCCTGACTCCAGGGCTGATGCTCTTATCCACTGCACCACCTAGTCGCCCCAATATATTTAACTCTTAAGAGTCTAAGATATCAATCTTCCTGCAGGTCATGAATGAGGCAGAGGTAAATATAAATTTAGAGTTAGATTATCTTACGCCACAACTTAATAATGGTGATCATTTAACTATCAACCACTTTATGAAAACTGTATGATCTTGTTCAAGTCATGGACATTCACTCAATCAACAAGCATTTTGAAAGTGACTTAAAAAATCAAGGCATTGAGCTAAGTGCTGGTGATACAAAGAAAGGCAAATGGCAAGTCCCTGCTCTTAAGAAACTCATACACAGTGAATAAATTAAAAATAATCTCAGAGGAAAGGCAGCAACATTAAGGAGAATCAGGGGGGAAAAAATGACAATTATACAGTAGTTAGGACCTTTGAAAGCAAGTAGGGAAGGTAGCAATAAGGAAGCATTCTAGGCAAGGGGATCAGTCAGAGAGAATGCTTAAAGTATTGAGGCTATTAGAATATTACTGGAAAGGTAGGAAAATGGTGAGAATATGAAATTCAAAGAAAATATTTTATATTTCATCCTGGAGATAGGAGGGAATCACTAGAGTTTAACAAATGGGAAGACAAGTTCACTTCTGACAGATGGATACTAGACTTGGAGTAGACATACAAAATGAATTATCTTCTAACTCCACAAATTTAACAGAAGAGCCACATTTTCATGTTCTAAGGGATGTAATTAATACAAATTACTATTAAATTAACTTCCCTGTTAATCATTTTTTAGCTTCTCCCTCAACCCCATAAAGCATTATTTAACTGAGAAAAAAGAACAAGTTAAAAGTTGGAGAAAAATAGTCCAAAAATATTTGTGTTTACAGCCCGAGAGATGGAAGAATGGGATAATGATATCATGATATATTTTATTCACTTTCCATATATATATATATATATATATATATATATATATATATATATATATGGGAAAAGGCAAAGGAGAAAAGGGATGGAAAGTAATATGGCATTTAATGAAGGAGGAGTTGCTCATAAAGAAATGAACTAATCAAGATAGAACTTTTCAGGCTGATCCTAGAGATGATATAACTGATTTCAATTAAGTCAACAAGAATATAAAGATATCAAAATCAAAACTAAAAATAGAATAGTAGTTGAATTCTTTGACAAAATGACAAATACTAGATGGTTGGCAAATAATTCACTAAATCTCATAGCACTAAAATCTTTTTGTAGTGGCAAAGAACTGGAAATTGAGGGATGGAGCCAAGATGGAGAAGAGCCTCTCTTAGGTGCTCTCTATAATATTTCAAAAAATCATAAAATTATGGCTCTAACTAAATTTTCGAGAGACAGAACCCACAGAAAGATCCGGTGAGGCAGTTCTCCAGACCAGGGTAACCTGGAAAATAGTGGAACCTCCACGGGGTTAGAGAGGTGGCCCAACAGAGTGAAAGAACCATGGCTCACCGGCAGCAGGGGCAGTTTCCTGACTTACTCCCCGGGGAGCACTGGGCACAACTTGGAAGATCAGTGGGGGGACTTCTGCCAGAGCGAATGCGTGAGGCCCAGCCTTCAGGACACTCACCTAGCAGTGGCTGGGGCAGCCATCCAGGTCCAGGAAATGGAGGCAGGTGGAGCTGGTAAGCAGGAGCCCCCAGCAAGTGAGTCTTGAGTGCTCAGCCCACCAAAGGTAGGGGCAGTGGAGAGAGACTTCCAAGGTCTATCCTCTGTACCAGGAACAGGACTCTGGGGTTCTGACCACATTCAGATCCTAATCATAGCCTAGGCCCCCCCCCCAGAGAATAGCAGGGACCCCCACCACTAGCCCTGTGGCAGAGGGGTACGCTTGTGGTCATTTACCGACCAGGAGGGAAGACAGAGCTTCACACACTGACATCCTTCGGGGAGGGGTCCCAATAATACTCAAAAGCTCAGGAAGCACCCCAAAACCAGGCACAGGCTGGAGAAATCAGTAAATAAAAAAAAAAGAGGAACACCACTGAGAAATACATTGTCTATGATCCCAAGAAGGATCAAAATACTCAAATCTGAAGATGAGGAAGTACAAGCTTCTGCATCTAAAGACTTCAAGAAAAACGGAACTTGGGCTCAGGCTATGACAGAACTCAAAAAAGATTTTGAAAATCAAGTAAGGGAGATAGGAAATTGAGGGGATGCCAATCAATTGGAGAATGACTGAAAAATTTGTGGTACATGAATGTGATTGAGTACTGTAGCTCTGTAAGAAATTATGAGTGAGCAAGATTTCAGAAAAACCTGGAAAGACTTGCATGAAATGATGCTGAGAAGTAAACAAAACCGGGAGAACATTGTACACATTAACAGCAACATTGTGTGATGATCAACTTTGATGGACTTAGTTTTTCTCAGCAGTTCAGTGATCAAGGACAATTATAAAGGAGTTGTGATGGAAAATGTCATTCACATTCAGAGGAAAAACTATGGAGTCTGAATGCAGACCAAAGCATACTATTTTCATTTTTTAAAAACCGATCTTCTCATGGTTTTTTCCCCTTTAGTTCTTTCTGATTCTTGTTTCATAATATAATTAATATTATGGCTAAATAGGCTAAATGAGTGTACACATATTACCTATATCAGATTATTTGCAGTCAAGAGAAGGGAGGAAAGGATGGAAGGCAGGTAGAAACTTACAAAAAGATGAATGCTGAAGAACTCAACTTATAAAATGAATGTTGAAAATTACCAAAGTCAGCTAGGTGGCATAGTGGATAAAGCACCGGCCTTGGAGTCAGGAGTACCTGGGTTCAAATCCGGTCTCAGACACTTAATAATTACCTAGCTGTGTGGCCTTGGGCAAGCCACTTAACCCCATTTGCCTTGCAAAAACAAAAAACAAAAAACAAAAAAAACACCAAACCCTAAAGAAAATTATCTTTGCATGTAAGTAGAAAAAAATAAAAGTAAATTAAAAAAAAAGGCTATCTTGGGGGCAGCTAGGTGGCCCAGTGAATAGAGAACCAGCCCTGGAGTCAGGAGGATCCATTCAAATTTGGCCTCAGACCACTTAATACCTCAGACCACTTAATAATTACCTAGCTGTATGATTTTGGGCAAATTACTAAATCCCATTGTCTTGCAAAAAGCTTAAAAAAAAAAGGCATCTTGCCCACTCTCTTCCTGTTCAATTATGGATAAACTCACTTTTATGTTGTTTTTACCCAAGAGATCAAGAGATATAACAGGGGTGGCTAGGTGGCGCAGTGGATAGAGCACCGGCCCTGGAGTCAGGAGTACCTGGGTTCAAATCCGGTCTCTAACACTTAATAATTACCTAGCTGTGTGGCCTTGGGCAAGCCACTTAACTCCATTTGCCTTGAAAAAACCTAAAAAATAAAAATAAAAAAATAAAAGAGATATACAAACACAAAGGAAGTCCAATGACCAGATTATTTGATAGCTTATATATAAAGTTTTAGCATAGTTTTGCCAATGGGCATTGTTCACAATTGTTTTTTCCTATGTGGATAATCGAGTCACACTATTTTGAATGAATGTGTCCCAATACTTAATGCAATGAAGTACAATTTCATGCACAAACAGGAAGGAGCATCTGTATATCCTTACCATCTATAATAACTAAACTCTCTTGGATGTCCTAGAAAACAGTGGTAAACATCTTTGGGAACACAAATATCCTATGTTATATCTCACTTGACTCCTAACAATCGGGAACAAAGTTATCTTTGTTATTACAGCCTTCAAGGAATCTTGTATGATTCTGATGCAAGGGAGGTAAGTTAGAAAAAATTATGTTATTTCACTCTAAAGAATCAAATGTAGTTTTATAGTCAACAGTAAATTTGAGTGTTGTATTGTTACCTTTTTCAGTCAATTGTATAACCAGTAAAGAAGTAAAACTATAAATGGCTTCAAAATAGATTTAGCTATACTGGTGTCTGATGGATTTTAAAGAGCAAATCAATGTTTCTGGATATCCATGTAACCCTGAGGTTGTCAAGGAAGACAACTAAACTATTGCACAGTTCCCTGTGCAGAGTAGTATTAATAAACATTGTTAAATAACAAAATGAGAAGTTATCATTGTTAACAGATATGACTCTGCAGGGCAGCTAGGTGGCACAGTTGGATAGAGCACCAGCCCTGGAGTCAGGAGTACCTGAGTTCAAATCTGACCTCAAACAATTACCTAGCATATGGCCTTGGGCAAGCCACTTAACCCCATTGCCTTGCAAAAAAAAAAAAAGATATGACTCTAGGGTAACTGAATCATAAAAACTGACCAAACATTTTTATCTCTTCAAATAATATGCAATATAATCTAGCTATCTAAAAATCCTTTCGGGGCAGCTAGGTGGCGTAGTAGATAAAACACTGGCCCTGGAGTCAGGAGTACCTGGGTTCAGTTCCCGTCTCAGACACTTAATAATTACCTAGCTGTGTGGCCTTGGGCAAGCCACTTAACCCCATTGCCTAGGAAAAAACCTAAAAGAAAAAAAAATCCTTTCAAAGTGTTATAGAATTTGATCTGGAAACTTCCCTAAAGTTACACTGTTACAATGTTAAGAATCATCCTCAATAAATTTGAAGGATTATTTAAATTAACAGCAACAACTATAATAAGTAGCTGGATATAGAACTTTAAGGTTTGTGAAGTGTTTTTCAAATTTATTCCATTTTATCTTCAACAACAATCCTCAGGGGGTTAGGTGCTATTTTACATTAGGGAAATTGAAGCACATCAATAAGTGACTTACCCAGGATCACACAGTGAGTTAAGTATTTGAGGTCATATTTGAACTCAGGTCTTTATAACTCAAAATCCAGTGTTCTCTGGCCCCTGAATTATACCTTCTCTATCACAAATCCCTAATCACATACTAATATGAACACTCATCATACCTGTATGAACTTTAGCAAGAAATTAGTAACTAGTCTTCCTCCCTCCCTCCCCTCCCCATTTTGCATTTTTTCTACAGACACTAGATTAGTTTTCCTTGTGCAAAATATTAGATTACAGCACTGCTTCTATTCAAGATAGATTACCCCTACCCTACTATTTAATAGGGAAAATTAAAATTCCTGAAACTAGCAATCAAGGTCTTCCAAAATCTGCAGCTATCTCATCTTCCCAGGCTATTCCCATTCCACATATGTTTCAAACCAAACTAGGTTTTTCCAATCAACTCGAGCATTTATTTAAGCTATATTTTACCCAAACACAGAGGATACAAAGACATGAGACAAAGAGCCATTAAGAACTCGTGCTGAGTATTGAAAGGAATATAGACAAGTAAATACAAGATAATTTGAAAATGGAAAAAAGTAGTAACTAGCAGTACCAGAAAGGTTTCATGTAAGAGGTGGCTGATAACTGAGCTAAGCCTCCCCAAAATCTTCCAATCACAGCACTCCCCAAACCTAGAATTGTCATTCAGTCCAAATCTAGCTATGCTAACCACCCTTTAAGGCTCAACTTTACTACTTCCCTGGTTCCCTTCAAGTTCCAGTTAAAATTTCAGAAGAAACTTTTCCTCATACTCAATCTAGTGCTTTCCCTCTGCTGATTCTTATTTTTCCTGTATAGTTTGTTTGCATTTGTTTGCATGTCATCTCACTATTAAGACTGTTAACTTCCAGAGGTCAGAAATTGTCTTTTACCTTTCTTTGAAACCCCAGTGCTGAGGATAATGCCTGGCACAAAACAGACAATACTCCCCTGACTCACTGGAGCCTCCCCTCTAGCTAGTAATCCTTCCTTCCCCACTTTCCAAATATCACAGTTTCTTAATTTGCATCTCTCATGCATTTATAAAAATAAACTATACTAGAAAACAATACAGCAAACATCCCTATACCAGATTCTGTGTTTCACAGGGGCAATGACAAAAACTTTTATTTGTTAACATACTCTTTCCTTTGGTTGACTATGTAAGTTTCTTGACAGCAGATTATTTGGGATTTTTTTTTGTTTTTAGATTTCCAGAACAGTTGGAAACATAGCTAATGGACCCAAAGTAATGATGGAACCAGAGATTATGCTATATAGTAACCAAGGGCTTATTTAGTACACATTACCTTTATTATGCTAGCACCTTGCTAGCATAAGGGGATACAAAAAAAAATACTGTTCTTGCATTCAAGGGCAGTTAGTTATCTAGAGAATTTAACCTGTTAGATATATAAAGAAACTGAGACAGGAAATCCCATCACTAACTGGAATGATCAAGGAAACTTCAAGAAGATGGAATGTGAGCTGAGCCTTGAAGAGAAGAGGATTATAAGAGGTGAGTGCATTCCAGGCAAGAAGGTAAATGCACAAACCAGTAAATTTGGGGGAAATAACGGATTTTGTTGTTTTATTCCAGAAGCAACTAAAATTTGCTAATGCTAGCTGCTAATGCCTAGAAGTATCAATTTGGGGGTAGGTGAGTAACTTGGTTGGTGCTCTAGGAATATTTTGGTAGCTGTATGGTAGATAAATTTAGGAAGGCATAGAAAGCAGAAATTGAACAATAAGGAAGATGTTAAAATGGAGGATTAAAAAAATGCAGACTTCCTAGAAAAGGGAAGAGAAGATGGAGAACAGAAGATAACATGAGTCAAACTTTAGTAACTAGGATTTCAACAAAAATAGATAGGAAGGGAAATGGATTTAAGGGTTTAGTATAACATGCATTCTGTGGTTTTGTGCTTTTATGTCTAATCTGAAATGTTCAAGAGCTAAGTGAACTAATTAGAGAAATGCAAACTGAAACAACTCAGAGGTACCACCTCATGCCTATAAAATGGCTACTATAACAAAAAAGGAAAATGATAAACATCAGAAAATTGGGACACTAATACACTGTTGGTGGAACTATGAGCTAATTCAACCATTCCAGAGAACAATTTGGAACTATACCCCAAAGGGCTATAAAACTGTGCTTATCCTATGATCCAGTGATACCACTGCTAGGGCTATATCACAAAAAAAAAAAAAAAAAAAAAAGAAAAAAGAAAGAAAGAAAGAAAGAAAGATCAAAAAAGAGGAGAAAAACTTAGTTGAAGCAGCTCTTTTTGTGGTGGTTAAGAAATTGAAATAAACATGCCTATCATTTGGGGAATAGCTAGACAAGCTGTGGTATATGATTATGATGAGATATTATTGTACTATAAAAAATGACAAGTAGGATGATTTTAGAAAAATCTGGACTTACATGAATTGATGCAAAGTGAAGTGGGAAGAATCAAAAGAACATTGTATACAGTTACAGAAATATTGCTGGATATCTATTCTCAGGCAAAACAACGATCCAAGACAATTCCAAAGACCTAATGATGCAGCATACTATCTACCTCCAGAAAAAAAAAACAACCTGATATTGTTTGAAAACAGACTGCAGGGCAGCTAGGTGGTGCAGTGGGTAGAGCATCAGCCCCTGGGGTCAGGAGGACCTGAGTTCAAATCCAACCTCAGACACACAATAATTGCCTAGCTGTGTGACCTTGGGCAGGTCACTTAACCCCACTGCCTTAAACAAAAAGAAAAGAAAAAAGAAAACAAACTGAAGCTATTACAGTGAAAGATGAACTCATTTGTTAATTATTTTGTTTATACATCTTATACCATGCTATTTTTCATTTTCTTCAATTCTTTCTTTCTCTTGAACATTGCTTTCTTCTTGTACAACATCACTCAAAGGGAAATGTTTTACATGTTTGCACGCACACGTGTAACCTCTATCTGATTGCTTACCATCTCAGAGTTGGAAAGGGATAGAATTTGGAACTAAAATTGTTTTTAAAAAAAGTTTAAAAATTGTTGTAGTGTAATAAAGGGATTTTTTTTTAAAAATCAACAAATCAATTGTTTTAAAAAAAATTCTAAGTTAAAAAGCCTCCAATACAATTTAATTCATCAATAAATACCTGGCTAGCTATTCATTAACATATATTTTTAAGATACATCAAAAGGCTACCAAGATGGGGATAAAGGGCTCAGTTCATTTTATTTGAATATAAACCTTTAAAAAAAAAACTACATAGTAAAAGTTGGGAATTACAAATCATTATTTCAAAACAGCTCTAGCCTAAAAATTCAACTTAATAATTACAAGTCTACTGCATATTCTTAGAGCAGGGACTCAACAGAATTGGTGTCTTCTTTTTAAAAAATATTTTGTTAAATTTTCTAATTGGTTTCCTGTGTGTGTGTGTGTGTGTGTGTGTGTGTGTGTGTGTGTGTGTATATATATATATATAATTTATGACTCTTCACCAGACTTCCAAAGTGTCTCTTCAAGCTCCAAAATAAGAACCCCTGCCCTAGAATATTATGGTATGCAATGAAGATAAAGTTCTTTTTTGTCATATAATTTAAAGTCTAGAATGTAGATTTTAAAAAAACCCAGATATTACTATAATACAAGTTGATAAGAGAAATACAACAATATAGCCCAAGTATGATGCTTTAAGATATAAGGCACTTAACATATTATTTCACATACTTCCATAATACTTTGAGACAGGTACTATATAGGTATTTTCTCTAATGATGAGCAGACTGAGGCACAAAGAAATTGAATGTTTTGTACAGGATCATAGTTCTTAAATATCAGAGGTGGTTTCAAATCCAGATTTTTTCCTTACTGAGTCTTTCTTTGTTCAAAACAAAGTGCTATGTTAAGTTCAAGAAAGATATGGTCATATGGAGTAAAACCAACAGTATTACCTTACCTAACCTGTAAAGGTCTCAAACTCTAAGTCTATGATCTCTAAAATCTAAAAGACTAAATACAGAATCTTTTAAATACATTAATACACTGAATTCCTACATATCCAATATTGAGAATGCTTAATGAACAATAGTCCTTTTGTTACTCATTATTATCCAATGGAAGTTCAGAATATATTTTTAATTGTAATTTTCCAAGCATTTTTAAATTTTTTGTAATTAACACTAAAATGTTATCTACCAACAAACTCAGTGATTCCTTGCCTTTCTCTAGTTGTGACCATCAATTCCTTCTTTAATTCAAGATATACTTGTGTCTCCCTTAAAAATAACTACTTGTATTGATTTTTAAACTAAGACAAATTTTAATTTTCATTGGAGAATGTCACATCTTGGTATGAATATACACAGGTTTGGGTTGGAAGTAAAAGTTCAAAAGGGACTAAGCATAGTCTAAGCTTTAAAAAAATAGCTATGTGTGCTTCATGCTAAACAGAAATAAGCAGACAGACAATGGAGAACTTTGAAAACAAGTATGTCAAAGCTCAAATACTCTTCCCTCAGAGACCAACAGTAACTGGTCCCACTTATTACTATCAGTGGCCTAAGAGTCATATGCCTGGGCTAGGATTTGAAATATAAGATGTATAAACAAAATAACAAATGAGTTCATCTTTTACTGTAAATCTTATCACCCTCCAAATTTCACTATTACTGTTAAATGTTATCACCCCATCCTTCCAGGTACAAAATCTGTACAAAATCTATCATTCTCAATTCCTCACTACCTGTCATTTCTTATATATCAAATCTCTTGCCACAATCTATTGATTTTACCTTATCCTTAGAAGTGCCTCCTGTCCTCTAAAACTTGCCACCACCTCAGTACAAACCCTGATCATCTCATACTTAAGACTACTGCCTTAGACTACTACCGATAAAGAAAACTTGTTCCATTGGTTCTACAATAGCTATAGAAGGCTCACCAAGACCAATAAAGAAAACTCATTCCATTGGTTCTATAACAGATATAAAAGGTCTGATTGTCTCAAATCTCTTCAATCCATCCTCAACTTACAAAGCAATTTTCCAAGTGTAAATTCTTCTAAAACACACCAGTCCATTGTCAACTGCAATAAACTCTGGTGGTTCCCTAACATGACCAGGATTATATACAAAATCCTGTTTGCCCTTCATAATCTATACCAATCTCCCACTTTTCAAAGTGTATATGATGCTTCTCATCATCCTGTGATGCTGGCTGTCTTGTTCTTCAAACAAAACACTATCTCTTAGCTCCAAGCATTTCTCTGGCTGTCTTCCATGACACAATGTTCTCAACTCCTTTAAGTCCCAACTAAACTTCCTTTAAAAATCCCAACTAAAATCCCATCTTCTACAGAAAATCTTTACCAACTCCTCTTAATTCTAGTACCACTCCTCTTTGATCATCTCCTATTTATCCTGTTTAAGACTTGTATATTTGTCTATTCAATTGTGAGCTCCTTGAAAACTATCTACCTCCTTTCTTTGTATCCCCAGTGCATAATGTATGGTGCATAGTGTTTACTGATTTGACTATAAGCAAAGTTTAAAAATCTTCAATCTTTTCAACACTGGATATATTTTAAAGCAAGAATAAGGTAAATATAATCACTTCAAAATTAAATGATTTCAAACAATTTTTCAGCGTCTAACACTGTCTAGTATGGTGAATTTTAAGTCAAGATTAGACCTGCATCTTGACATAGGGCATCAAACTTCCTCACCTACAAAATGAGGTAATCCAAGTAAGTGAGGGACCATTCAGACTAGTAATCTTTTAAGTTACATACACTCAAATCCTACATATCCACATTGAGGATGCTTAATGACTATTAGTCCTCTATCTTTATCAGAATATTTTTTTTGTTGTACATTTTTAAAGTATTACTACTAATTTTTGGAATCAATATTAAAATGTTAACTACCAACAAACTCAGTGAATTCCTCATCTTTCTAGAGTTACGACAACCTAAGAGTCTTGGTTCAAGACATACTTATAACTCCCCTAAAATATTTACTTTTATTGATTTTTTTTAAACTAAAACAAATCCTAATTTCATTTAAGAATTTGTCAGATCTTTGTATGAACAGAGAACTCAGAATCACTAGTGGAAAAAAAAGCGATTGTATATTTTGTGTACCCCAGCCAAAAGATGATCATCCTTTACTGGCTAAATACCCTACATATATTAAAAAAAAAAATCCCTCCTCCCTGCCATTCAATAGTCATAAAATATCCAGAATCCCAATATTAATACTTTAAAGAGCTGTTTCATCCAATACACTCATGTTACAGATGATGAAACTCAAGTACAGGTGGACGTTTTAATGACTTAGTAAAAGGTCACAAAGTCATCATGTAACACAGAAGCACCATACCCAGATTCCCTAACTTTTGGTGGATAATTCTTGCCAGGCTCATCTCATCATAGTCTACGTTCTCAGACAGAGTCAAGAAATGATGAAAGGTCTAGGACCAATCCACAAAGTAATCCTCGATTTAAACAAACAAAAGAAAATGCCTATAGGAGATGGCAACGTTCGTTTAGTTCCTATCGGCGATCATTGTATCCTGTTAAAATTGTAGGAACTGAGTTAGCTTCCCCATCACACACAATGACTCGAGTTCAAGGCCGCCCTCAGCCCGTCTGCCTCAGTGTCCTCATCTGGAGAACGATCCGGAGAAGGAAGCCCCGAGGGGGAGCAGAGGCGGCCGCGGGCTCGCACTGGCGGGCGGGCGGGGAGGGGGCTGGGCTGGGTCCCCGGGCCCGCGTGGGCCGCTCCCCGCGCCGCGGCCATGTGGGGGGCCGGCGGCGAGCGCTTATGTAACCCCCACGCACCCTCCCGGGGCCCCGGCCCCGAGGCGGGCCATCGGCGAGGCCCGGCGGCGCCGGCGAGGGCCCGCCGCCCCTCCCCCAACCCCGTACCTGGCAGGGGCGGGCGGGCGGGCCGGGCTGCCGAGGCCGGGGCGCAGGCGGCCCCCGCCGGCCGGCGCGTCACAAGCCCTCCCGAGACCCCTCCCCCTCCCCGGCTCGGGCCCCTCCTCACCTCGGCGCCGCCCCACCTCCGAGCCGGACAACGGCCCGGCGGCCCCGGGGCGCCCCCTCCCCGCCTGCCTTCCGCCTCGCAGCCGCGGCGGCCGCGCTTTGCGCCTTACCCGGAGTCGCCCCAACCGCCGCCGCCGCCGCCGCCGCCGCCGCCGGGCCACAGTCCCTCACACCGCCGAGGGGAGCGGTGACGGGGGAATGGAGCTGCGGAGTGGAAAGACCCGGAGATCTCGGCTGCCCAGCTCCGGGAGTCTCGCGAGAGCCCGAGCCTCCCGACCTCTGTCGCGGGAATTTTCAAACTCTCGGCTCCAGGGAAGGGATCCGGAAAAGGGGAGGCGGGGCGGCCCGAGGCTGAGTGGAACTGAGGCTGAGGGCGGGGCGGAGAGGGAGACTCGGGACGCCGCCGGCGTCAGCCCCCTCTGACCGCGGTGGGGGCCGGGAAGACTACCACTCCCAGCATCCCTTGCATGCGGAACGAAGGGGCCTTCGGGATTGGTAGTTTTTCGTTTGAACCCGCCTGCAGCGCCGGGGCAAGCCCCGGAGCTCTCCGGATCGCCGGGAGAACCGGCCCCTGGGTCCGGCCTCGCCCGCGGCCGCTGAAACGTGATAAAGCACTTCTCCCCTCCCGAAGCCAGCGTGCTTTCCTGACAACTGATTCTACCCGCTGCCCCCCTCGAGCTCCCCAGCGCCTCCGGTCCACCACGGGGACCTCCGCAGTTTGAGAAGGACGCGGGCGGCGTGCAGCCGGGCCCTGTGGCCCCTTAGACCGAAACGCCAGCCAGTGTCGGCGCTGGAAAGCGAAAACTAAACCAAACGTTGTTTTGCCTTCTGAGCCCGGAAGCAGCTTGGGGTAATGGGAAGGGTGGATGGGGATGGGGGATGGTGGATGGTGGATGGATGAATGGATGGATGGGATGGATGGTGGTGGATGGATGGATGGATGGATGGATGGGGTGGATGGGTGGATGGTGGTGGATGGATGGATGGGTGGATGGTGGTGGATGGATGGATGGATGGATGGATGGTGGATGGTGGTGGATGGATGGATGGATGGATGGATGGTGGATGGTGGTGGATGGATGGATGGATGGTGGATGGTGGTGGATGGATGGATGGATGGATGGGTGGATGGTGGTGGATGGGTGGTGGTAGATGGATAGATGGTGGATGGGTGGTGGTAGATGGATAGATAGATGGTGGATGGATGGTGGTAGATAGATAGATAGACGGCGGATGGGTGGATGAACGGATGGTGGATGGATGGATGGTGATGGATGGATGGTGGATGGATGAATAGATGGTGGATGGGGTGGTAGATGGATAGATACATGGTGGATGGTGGATGGTGGATGGTGGATGGATGGTGGTAGATGGATGGATGGATGGATGCATGGTGAATGGGTGGATGGATGGATGGATGGTGAATGGGTGAATGGATGGAAAAACTTTAAAAGTAAAATTGACAAACATGAACATTTGCACATGCATAGAATAAGAAAAAGAATATTGCATACAAAATTGTAATTGTTATAAGGCTTGTTTTTTTAAATATACAATAAACTTAACACAGTAGTAAAAAAAAGTAAAATTGACTAACTAAAAGAGGAAATCTCATTTAAAAAAAAGTAGTCAACTGGAAAGGAAAACAACTCGTTTAAAAGTAAAATTAACTGGAAAAGGAAATAAAAGCTAACTGAAGAAAATAAAACTCTAAAAATTAGAATTGGATAAATAAAAACTAATGACTCTATGAGACATAAAACCCAAAGGCTGAAAAAAAGGGTTTGCATTAAAAATAAGAGGAAAAAAAAGTACTTGAGCATTATCAACACATCACTAATATCTAATAGCAAATATAATATTACACATCCATAATCCCCTACCTATGCAGTAAAGAAAGAGAAGACCATTTAAAAAAAAAATTATTTGGGATAGCTAGGTGGTAAAGTGGATAGAACAACCCTAGAGTCAGGAGGATCTGAGTTTAAATTCAGCCTCAGACACTTAATTATATATATATATATATATATATATATATATATATATATATATATATATACATATATATATGTATATATATATATATATGCATGTATGTATATGGATTTCAAGGTTTTTATATTGGTTTGTGGGAGGAAGGTTATTTTTCATTTATATGGATATAGTCATAGCATATATTATTTCTTGGTTCTACTTATTCAGTTGATAATGTCTTTCCTTGCTTCTCAGAATTCTTTATAGACTTCTTTGTTTATGACACACTATTATTCTATTCCATTCATACACTACAATTTGTTTCTCATTTGACAGTCATCTATTCCAATTCTTTGCCACCAAGGTAGTAATAACATAATACTAGGAATAATATCTTTCTTTCTTAGACCTACCTTGTTTAGATTCATGTATAATAATGTAACCTTTGGAATCAAAAGGAATATGGACATTTTGATCACTTTTAGCATTTTTTTTTTTTAGGTTTTGGTTTTTGGAAGCAATCTGAATTAGATGCTTGCTTAGGGTCTCACAGATAGTAGATGTCTGAAACCACCATTTGAACTCAGTTTTTTCACATTCCAGGGTCCATACTCTCTTCACTGTACCACCACCTTTAGTATAATTTTAAAAAGTTATTGCTTGGGCGTCTAGATGGCCCAATGGATAGAGCACCGGCCCTGGAGTCAGGAGTACTTGAGTTCACATCCGTCCTCAGACACTTAATAATTACCTAGCTGTGTGACCTTGGACAAATCATTTACCCCCATTTGCCTTGCAAAAAAACCTAAAATAAAAAAGTTATTGCTATAATTAGGTTTTAAGTTTTTGTAAGGCAGATAGGGTTAAGTAGCTTGCCCAAGGCCACACAGCTAGGTAATTATTAAGTGTCTGAGGCCAGATGTGAACCCAGGTACTCCTGACTCCAGGGCCGGTGCTCTATCCACTGTGCCACCTAGCCACCCCTTGTAATTAGTTTTTAACATCACCTTCAATTCCAAAAATTTCCTTCTCCCCTCTACTGAGGATCTCATTCCTTATGACCAAAAACAAAAAGAATAAAAGCAGTTCAGCAAAATTACCCAAATAAATTAACTATCATCTATCCTATCCATCCAGTATGTGAAATTACACACCTATAATTCTCCACATCTGTACAGAAGGAAATCAGTAAGCATTGTAAGAAGTATTTACCATGTATAAGGAACTGTGATAAGCTCTGAAGATACAAAGCAAGGCAAAAACAGTCACCGCCTTCAAGGAACTCACATTCTAAGGGGAGAGACAACCTGCAAAATGCTTTGTTCACAAAAGATACAAAAAGTTGTGTTGGGGGACTATGGATGGAGCACCTCTGATGTATATATCCTGCTTGGAGAAGAGTCACAAAAATGTATGAGGACCACAGTCCTCGAAGTTGTCCCTTTGTGTGAGTGTTGCTTGGTCTGTTGATGAGCTGCAGTTGTGGAACAAGGACTGAGGACACCTTCCCAAGGCCTTGGGTGGTCTCAGCCCTCTTTCTGGGTGGACTTATGCTCCTAACTTCACTCCTTTGTCTAGTGAAAGTCTTCCGGCTCTCTCCTTCCATGTGACCCCATGGGCCTCAATCCTTATGGTATTTCATTTTAAATAAAGGGAGAACTTAAGAGTTTTGAAAGGTTAGGAGAGTGAACCTTGGAACCTATTCAAAAAAAGTTGATAGAAATCTTAGTCTACTCTCCAAAAATCAAAATGGGACAGAGGAGAGGGTGCCCCAAGGTGGGGTACCGTATCTTTGTGCTGTATCCCTGAAGTAAAACATGCTTTTGTAAAAGATAACTGCCTAAAATGGAAATATATTTAACAAGATTATGCATGTATATTCAATATCAGATTGCTTGCAATCTTGAAGTGGGAGGAGAAAAGGGAAGGAAAGAGGGAAAAAATTTTACAAGAATGAATGCTAAAAACATCTCTACATATAATTAGGAAAAAAAACTTAAGATTTTTAAAAATAATTTAAAATTTAAAAAAACAATTGATATTATTAGTTAAAAGGAACTGGCAGCTAACAGTAGGGGGTCAGTTGAGGGTTCAAGCTAGCCCAACCCTTCAGGGTACCCCTAGAACTCTGGCAGATGACTAGTGAGCCCAGAGTTCATTTGCTGCACAGTGTAAATGAAAGGTAATATAAGAGGAAGGTCGTAGCAGTGTAGGGGATAGGGAGGGCCAACTATCTTGTAGGAAGCCAGGGAATCCAGGAGACAGAACCAAGAAAAGACCTAGTTCCAGGAATGGAAGGACAGCTTGTGTAAAGGCACCAAATAGGAAGATGGAATTAGAAGTCTTAAGAAAAAAACCAGCAGTTTGATTGGTCTGATAGTTTGTAGAGGGGATTAAGTTATAAGAAACCTGGAAAAGTAGGAGGGAGACAGGTTGTGAAGAACTTTAAAAAAGAAAGGATTATATGTTTTATCCTGGAGACAATAGCCATTTTTATTCGCTGATTAGGGGGTGACATGTTAAGACTGATGCTTTAGGAAGATCACTTTGACAGCTAAGTGGAAAATGGATTGAAGTGGGAAGAGACTTGGCAAAAAGACCAACCTCCAGAAATGTTAGAATGAGAAGCTTCACCAAAGAAGGCTCATTTTCTAGTCTATTCTTTGGTGTTAAACTTGGTCTTTATAATTAGAAACAGATGGATAGAAAAATATTTATTAAGCACTTACTATATGCCAGACATTATCTGAGGATAAAAATATAAATGAGAGTCCCTGAGGACAAATTGTTTACATTCTAATGAGATTAGACAGCACATAAAGGGATCCTGTAAAAAAGGGGTGGGGTTCAGAGATGAGAAAGATCTTGAAGTAAGGTAGAAGCTTAGGTCAGGTCAAGATGAAGACTCACCTAGCAGAGCCTTCATTGGAATTTTTAGTTTCTCCTTTTTTTGGGGGGGGGGGGGCAAGTTTATTTTCTTTTACAATGTTATAGTCATATTTCCTGATTCTGCTTACTTTTTCTTTCTATAAATTCATATAAACCTTCACATACTTATCTATTATTTACATTTATCTTTTCTAGAAAATGTCATTAATATGTGACTCTTATTTGTTTCTGACTTGGTTGGGGTATATACCTATCAGTATATTTTCCAGATCAACATTTTAATCACATTCTTAGTATAATTCTATTTTGCTTTCCATAGTTCATAATTCCAATAACAATGCATTAGAGTACTCATATTTCCACAACCTCTCCTATGTTGACTATTTTTATCTTTCCAAATTTCCTGAGTGATGTGAAACATTGAGTTCATTTGATTTTCAACTCATTTATTATTAGTGATCTGAAGCAACATTCTAGATATTTGTTAATATTTTTAATTCTTTTGAGAACTATTTTTATATAGTGACAAATATTATATAATATCATATATGAGCTTATTTTTTTGATTGCTTATATATTCATGAAATGACTCTTAGACATATATTTATATTAATTCCCCATTAATCTTGGATATCAGACCCTGATCAGAGATATATGATGCAAAGTTTTTTTTTTCCTTAATGGATGATTTACTTTCTCATCCTGCTTACCATTGATTTTGTTCATGTAAAAGTTTTTTTTATATAGTCAAATATGTCTTTTTTTAATACAATTTTACATAATTAAAATTATCCATTATGATTGCCTCTTTACATTATTTGATTAAGAACTTGGGTCAGCTAAGTGGTGTGGTAGATAGAGCACTGAAGTCAAGAAGACCTGAGTTCAACTATAACCTCAAATATTTGACACTTACTAGCAGTATGACCTGGATGGGTTATTTAGCCCTGATTACTTTGCCAAAAAAAAAAAAAAGAAAAAGTCTCCCCCTTGTATGACTTCACTTTAATTTTATTCTTGACAAAGTCTTATTGCCTTTACAATGTACCCAAATGTACTCAAAAAATAGCATGATTAATATTTAATGGCTGGTAATATGAAGAGACTTGCTCATTGCAGGGAGAATGGTGAAAATCTGTTCTGTAAAAAAAAATGAGAGAAAGAGTATACCTTAAAACTCACCATCCATTTTAATAGACCATTAGAAAAAGATGGCAAAACTCATTCAAATTTACAGTGAAGAACATGTGGGTTTCTTTTTTTTTGGCAAGGCAATGGGGTTAAGAGACTTGTCCAAGGTCACATAACTAGGTAATTATTAAGTGTCTGAGGCCAGGAGTTTAACTTGGGTCCTCCTGATGCCAGGGCTGGTGTTCTACTCACTTTGCCACCTAGCTTCCCCTAATCTGAGGGTTCTTAAAGAAGTAAAATATGGCAGAATCATTAAAGGATTAAACTAAATCTAAGGGAAAGCAGTTTAGGAATGGAAATGCAAGTTGACTTGACATCCATTTAGCACTTAGATATAGAGGTTACATTTCAACAAACTAATCCAAGACTCTTTTAAGTTCAGTGTACCTACTGATTATTACCTATAGAAGTATCTCAAGAACTCTAGAGCAAATTCCCACAGAATAGCTGAGTGTCTCCTCCCAGATTTCCAGTCTCTGTATAGGTATACCTAGTCATAGATATGAACTTTGCCCTTCTGGCTCATACCTAAAATGTTATGTTTTAAATGGGATAGCCTCCAGGCAGAGGGAAAGAAAACTTTATTATTATTAGCACAAATCCTTACTTTGCTATAATCAGCTTCCTATTTGTTATGGCTATTTTGTTGCTGCTGCACTTCACTCTCAAAGACCAAAACATCAAAGAGGTCAAGCCATGACAAGCAAATATGTTAAGGTGAGGGAGAGTGTACAAAGTCACGAATCTCACATTCTCCTCCAGAGCCTTCTGGGTCCACTGACCAAATATAAATCAGGATGACTGGAGATGGCATGCCAGTTCAATTATTAAGGCTGGATCACTGGGTCACCTTATAATATACAAAAGGTAATATGGAGTGCATGGTCTTCAGGGAGGACTAGTACCTCTAGTGTGAGCCTTTTTCAGGACTGTTCATCCTTTGATGTCCACTGGTCACACAAGTTGCACCTGTGCCTACATGCACAGTGACCACATTCCAGTAAAACCATCTGGGCAGATAGGTTATACCATGCTGGAGGTAACCAACAGGTCTCAAACCTGTTGGTGAGTTAGGGAGATGTCTACCCCAGGCATGTAAAGACCTTCAGTAGTGGGATGGATGTATGAAAATGATTTGTTCCCACCACCAGCTGAAGCAAGGTGCTATAGGTTTGGTCAACCATCAAAGATGCCAAACTCATCCACTGCATTCCAGGTTATCTCTGAGCATCTTGACTTTTTTTCTTACCACTGGTCTTTGATGACTCTAGAAGAGAGAATAAAGCTAATGACATCATACAATTCTGCCTCTCTTAAATCCAATTCACCTATGATGAGTAAAGATATTGCCCTGTGATTCCATTGAACCTCTTTGAAAAAATAATACCAGATAAGTATGTTACAGAAGAGAATGTGTTACTTTGATACTTTTGATGAAAAGTACTATATAAATGGCAATAAATAATGATAGCTGACCCAAGATGGTGGAGTAAAGGTAGGGACTCCTGCAAACTCCCCCTAAACCACTTAAAATACCTTTTAAATAAGGTAATTAAATAAGGATTCTAACCAAATTCTAGAGTGATAGAATCCACAAAAAGACAAAAAGTGCAAAACAATTTTCCAACCCAATACAATTTGGAATATCTGTGGAAAGAATCTAATATGCTAGGGTAGGAAAGGACCTGCAATTGGTTCTGACCATCCAGGAAAAGACTATGGGGGTACCTGAGTCGGTGACAGTGGTAGTGGTTTCCAGACCTCTCAGTCAGAGGACACTTAGGAAGGTCAGCAGGAAAACTGCTACATGAGAGTGAGAGTAGAACCCAGTCCAGTTGCAGGTCTCAGTACAGACTTAGCCCTAGGGGACCAGGAACAGGCCTGGGAAGCCACCTAGAAGTTGCTTCCAGAGTGCTTAGCCCACTGATGGTAGGACGGGGTCAGGGGACATTGCAAAGTTCTCTTTGCTATCCCTAAAGTAGGACTCTGTATATGTTTATCCATACTCAGATCCAAGTAGCAGTCTGGGACTCTAGTCTCAGGAAAAGGAGTAGAAGCACAACAGAACTTACTTCCCCAGTGGAGAGGGGACTCTCCTCACAATCTAGGTCAGGAAGGGAAGTGCTTGTTATCATACACAGACCAGCACAGACAAGGAGAACAATCATAGCCTTTCATAAAAACTTAGAGGAATTGAGAACTTGCAGTTTCCTGAAGAGTATCCCTCAAAACAGCTGCAAAAACCCTCAAAAGCTTGGGATTGTGTCCTCCACTCTGGAAGCAGAGCCCCACCTTAACAAAGAGTCAAAATCAAGTCACAGACTAGGGAAATAAGTCAACAACAGAAGAAAAAAATCCAACTATAGACAATTATTTTGGTCCTATTGGGGACCAAAATACACACTCAAAAAGAAGATAATAAAGTCAAAACTTCTGCATCTGAAATCTCCAAAAAAAAGTATGAATTGGTCTCAGTCTATGGAAGTGCTCAAAAAAGATTTTGAAAATCAAGTTAGGTAAGTAGAGGAAAAATTGGGAAGAGAAATGAGAGTGAGCAAGAAAGTCATGAATACTAAGTCAGCAGCTTGGTGAAGGAGATATGAAAAAATACTGAAGGAAATATCTTAAAAACCAGTTTGGATCAAATGGGAAAAGCAGTCTACAAGGCCAATGAGAAGAATGCCTTAAAAAGCAGAATGGGCCAGATGGAAAAGAAGATACAAAAGCTCTAGAATGGAGCTAAGGGAAGCTGATGACTTTGTAAGAAATCAAGAAACAATAAAACAAAACCAAAAGGATGAAAATCCAGAGAGAAGTGTGAAATAGTTCATTGAAAAAACAATTGACCCAGAAAACAAATCCAGGAGAGATTATTTTAAAATTATTGAACTGAAAAACTTCTGGAAGCCATGATGAGAAAAAAGAATCTAGATGTCATTTTTCAAGAAAATATGCAGGACAACTGCCCTGATATCCTAGAAGCAGAGGGTAAAATGAAATTGAAAGAAACCACCTATCACTTCCTGATCCCAAAATGAAAACTACCAGGAAAATTTTAGCCAAATTTCAGAACTTTCAAGTCAAGGAGAAAATATTGCAAGCAGCCAGAATGAAACAATTTGGTCAGGAGAACACAAGATTTAGCAACTTCTACATTAGGGGATCATAGGACTTGAATATGGTATTCCAGAAGGCAAAAGAGCTTGGATTACAAACAAGAATCAACTACCCAGCAAAACTGAGCATACTGTTTCAGGGGAAAAGATAGATATTCAATGAAATAGGGAACTTTCAAACTTTCCTGATGAAACAACCAGAGCCGAACAGAAAATTTGATCTTCAAATGCAAGGCTCAAGTGAAACATAAAGAAGGTAAACAGGAAAGGCAATTCATAAGTGACTTAATAATGTTGAACTACTTATATTCCTGCATGGGAAGATGATCCTGATAACTCATATGAACTTTCTCATTTATTGGGTCAGTTAAAGGGAACATATACAGATAAGGCATGCACAGGTGGGTATTAAATTTGAAGGTATATATTTAAAAGATGGGGTTAATGGGGGGAAGAAGAATGTACTGGGAGAAAGGAAAGGAGAGGAAGAATGGGGTAGTTCTTTCACATGAAAGAGACAAGAAAAGGCTTTTGCAGTGGAATGGAAAAGGGAGAAGGTGAGGAGGAGTGAATGAACCTTGCTCTCATTGGAATTGGCTCAGAGAGAGAATAGCATGTACACTCAATTAGATATAGAAGTCTATCTTACCCTTGAGGAAAATAGAAGAAAGGGATGGGAGAAAGGGGGGATTGTAGGTGACAGAAGGGAGGGAAGATCATGGAAAGGGGTAGTTAGATGCAATACACTTTTGAGGAGGGGCAGGGTAGAAGGAAAGAGTGAATATAATAAATGGGGGTGAGGGGAATAGAGTGGAGGGAATCTTAGAAGGGATTTTAGTAGTTGCTCATGCAGTTGAGAAGAAGTATGATACAGTGGAAGAGCACATCTTTAGAACTGTAGAAACTGGGTTCAAGTTTCAGTTCTATCCCTTACTGTACATATGACTTTGAGCAAGACATTCAATCTCTCCACCTCGGATTTCCTCCTTTGTGAAATGAGAGATTTGGACTAGATTTCTTCCAGTTCTAAGTCTCTGAATTTAATCTAATTCACTCATGTTACAAATTTTAAAAATCCTAAAAAACAGAGATGTGAAGTAATTTAGCCAAGGTCAAGCATCTAGTTAATGTTAGAGCAGGGATTTACTTAATAGACTGACACAAAAATCTATTGTAAAATCCTGTACAAAAAGGCACAAAATAAATCTATTGTACATTTAAAAAATATTAGCAATAACTGTTCTATAAGAACAAAATAAATTAAGATAAACAGTGGAGATTTAAGGTAGGAAACAAAGTAATCACAGACAGACTTAGAGGAAGATAAAAAATCATTGTGTAATTACTGTTATAATTTTGTTTTTCTATTGCAATTTTAAATTCAATTAAAAGATATTGGTCTGTCATCAAGTCAGGAAAAGATAAAATGGAAGAACATAGAGAATTCAAATTATAACATGCCACTAGATAATCTATTGAATTACTTCATAGGTAAACTTCTTGCTATCAAAAAAATTTATCAAGAAAAGGCAAGGGGCAGCTAGGTGGTGCAGTGGATAGAGCACTAATCCTAGAGTCAGGAGAATGTGAATTCAAATTAGGCCTCAGACATTTAATAATTGCCCAGCTGTGTGACCTTGGGCAAGTCACTACCCCATTGCCTTAAATAAAAATAAAAAAAAAGAAAAGCCAAGTCAATAAGCATTTACTAAGTACCTACTATAGCTCTAGTATTATACAAAAGACAAATAAAAACAACTCAAAATAGCTGTCCTCAAGAAGTTCATATCTTATCCCATAGGGGAGACAACAGCAAATAATTAGTACAAATAAAATCAGTGTTAAGAATTCTCCAAATGATAGCTAAAAATCATGGAGCAATGATCTTGGAAGAATAACTAAAAAATACAATGGAAAAAAGGGATGGTATCAGTGCATACCCTTTGATCCAGCAATACTACTACTGGGTCTATGCCTGGGATGGGAGTTCAGAGAAGCCTGGAGGGATTTGCATGAACTGATGCTGAGTGAGATGAGCAGAACCAGAAAATCACTGTATACCCTAACAGCAACATGGGGGTGATGATCAACTCATTTCATCAGTGCAACAATCAGGGACAAGTTGGGACTGTGTGTAAGTATTCTTACTATCTATATCCAAAGAAAGAACTGTGGAATTTGAACAAAGACCAAGGACTATTACCTTTAATTTAGGGTGAAAAAAAAACCTGATATCTTATTGTCTGATCTTGCTATCTCTTATACTTTATGTTTCTTCCTTAAGGATATGATTTCTCTCTCATTACATTTAATTTGGATCATTGTATACCATGGAAATAATGTAAAAACCGGCAAATTGCCTTCTGTGAGGGGGCGGGAGAGGGAAGTAAGATTAGAGGAAAATTTGTAAAACTCAAAATAAATAAAATCTTTAAGTAAAAAAAAAAATTACTGCTTCACTCAGCCAGTATTTCTAAAAAGCAGGATTTGAGTTGGTTTTTCCTGACTCTTAAGACTAGATGGCTGTCCAATAATTACTATTATTAACAGATGGATTTTAAAAAAATTAAGAGATTTTTCAGAATGGGTTCTTAACCTAACATCTATTGATAGAATGCAAGAGCTGTGAAGTTAGGTGAGAAAAAACAAAATAAAACAAAACTATTTAATATTTCAGTTCTGAATTTTAAAAAAAAGATACCAAAAAGGAATTGATATGCTTTTCCAAACTGCTAAAGGAGTCCATGTCCAAAAAAGGAAAAAAGATTTAAGAACTCCTATTCCCATCTGGGCTCTGCTCTTGACTCAATGGGCTTAAAAACCATATTTCAGTAGCTATCTCTTCCCAGAATTTCCTGTAGCCTCTGGGTTACCCTTGAATATCCAGTTATCCTTGCATCATCACCCTAGACTATTCCTCTGTCATGCCAGTTCTCTTATCCTATTTGTGAGTTCCTCCTAAAATTTCCATTTTGTAAAAGGACCTAGACTGAATAAACTTTGGGAAAGGTAAGTGCTTAATAAATGCTTATTGCCCTGCCTTTTTGTGTTACCTAAATAAATATACCAATACATGACTGCTGGAAAGTGAGCCTTCATTTGGGCCTTTGATTGAATCTGCCTAAGCAGGCTATGGACCTAAAGACCTCATTGAAAGGGTGAGGAGGCAGGTTTTGATCCAGCATTGAAAAATGAGTAATTATATCATCAAGATAACTTGATTAGTTTATATCATGATAGATCAAAGCTACCCTTTGTCCTTGTCCTTAAAAGGGGAGTCTGTTGGAATGATTGAAGAACTAAGCAGGGAAAATTTAGTAGGAAATATTGTAGCAGAGATAATATTGGTTCTGAACCTAAGAGAAAAAGGAAAAGTACTGTATTTGTAGTCAGCAGACCTTGGTTCTAATCTCATTCACTACCCATATGACCTTATAAAATGAGAGAAATTAAATAACTTTTAAACGTTCTTCTAACCCTAAATCTATGTTCTCACAACTAACATTTCTACTAGAAAAACAGGAAAAGCAGGGGAAGAGATAAATTCCAGTTACTGTATATTTTTAGTTAGGTTACCACCATGATAGCTTGAAGCAGAATGCAACTTCTTAAGCACATCTCCCCAACAAAGACTGGAAACACATGACCAGTCTCTGAAAGGATGATGTAATCAAAGTTCCCAATCAAGGTTCACATTTATATTTCTTTATCAATCTGTTCATTAATTTCTCTTTTAAATCCGATTATTAGATGAATTAATGATCCCATTTATAATGATACTCTCTCCAATTGGGCAGATATCACACACCTCCATACCTTTTCATTCTATTAGATTTTTGGTCTGTGTCTTTCCATAAATTCTCCTTGGAGAATTTATCTAAAGCATTGGAGGCTTCCTTCTGATTCTTTTGATGGGAGAATGCATACAGCACCTAAGCTGACCGTTTATTGTCCTTAATTTGTTTCATGGCCATCCACCTCTCTTTCAGGTCATACAAATCCTAGATGAAGCAGGTCAGTTTTTACTGACTCATCTTACTGGATCATATCCAACTCTGATGTAGTGCAAAGATGTCAAACATGAATCCTGTGGACCCAATCCAGTCCACAACACACCCCAGTCTGATTGAAAACTGATTAAAATATAATTTCTGTCTGATTTTATATGTATTGATGTAATAATAAAAAGAAACAAACATGAGTAGCTATCTAAATCAACATGCAGACCTCAGGGATCCTTATGTATAATTTAATATCCTTCTCAGATCACTGCTTTATTGTAGTGGAGGAGCTTTTATAGCTCAGTGAAATCTTAATAACCCTATACAGGATTATTCAAAATAGACAGGTCTTAGTAGAGAGCTCTTAAAAAAGGTGATCCACTAGAGAAGAAAATGACAAACCACTCTAGAGTCTTTGCCAAGAAAGCCCTATGAATAAAATCATAAAAGATATGATACTGAAAAGGAAACCCCACAACTCAGAAGGTGTCCAACATGTTACTAGAGAAGAGAACAACTACAAACAATTCCACTACAAGCTAGGACAAAACTGGAAAGTTCAACTTCAGATACATCTAGTGATGAAAGGAATGGATGTTAGACTCTGTAAAGATCAATATTGCATAGGAACCTAGAATGTAGGATCTATAAACCTAGATATGGTCAAACAGGAGATAGAATAGATGAGAATGAGTGAATTTAATTGAGATGATCACTTTATATCCTACTGTGGGCAAGAATCCCTTAGAAGAAATGGAGCAACCTTCATAAAAAAAGGTGAGAAAAAGCAATAGTGATGTATAATCTCAAAAAAAAAATGTTATCTGTCCAAATCCAAGTGAACCATTCAGCATCATAGTAATACAAGGCCATGCTCCAACCATGGTCACTTAAGAGGCCAAAATTGCTCAGTTCTATGAAGACCTACAACTTCTACTAGGAATCACATTTAAAAAAAAAAAATGTCACATTCATCACAGGGAATTGGAAAGCTAAAGAGGAAAATCAAAAGATAATAGAATAATAGACAAATTTAGCTTTGGAATACAAAATGAAGCAGAGACTAATAAAATTTTGTCATGGGAACTCAATGAACACAACAAATACTCTTTTTCAACAACCAAAAAGCGATTCAAAATGTGGACATCACCAGATGGACAATATTGAAATTAGTTTTTTCTACACTTTGCAGTCAAAAGTGGAAAAATTTGGGGGCGGCTAGGTAGCACAGTGGGGGGTGGCTAGGTGGTGCAGTGGATAAAGCACCGGCCCTGGAGTCAGGAGTACCTGGGTTCAAATCGGGTCTCAGACACTCAGTAATTACCTAGCTGTGTGGCCTTGGGCAAGCCACTTAACCCCATTTGCCTTGCAAAACAAAAACAACTTATAAACTTATAAAAAAAAGTGGAGAAATTCTATTATAGTCAGTTAAAATAAGACTTGAACCCGACTGTGGCTCACATTATGAGCTTCTTATTGCAAAATTCAGATTTAGATTGAAGAAAATAGGGAAAACCATCAGATTATATAGGTATGACCTAAATAACATCCCTTAAACATATGAGGTAATGAATAGATTTAAGGGATAAGATCTAGTAGACAGAGGGTCTGAAGACCTATGGACAGAGGTTTGCAATATTGTATAGGAAGCAACAATAACAAAATACAAAGCAAAAGAAGAGCAGGAAAGCAAAATAGTTTTCTAATGAAGTTTTTACAAAAAGGTGAGGAAAGAGGGAAAGGGAAAGGGAAAGGAGAAAGGAAACGATATTAACTGAATACATAATTTCAGTGAATAGCAAGGAGAGATAAGGTTTTCTTAAATGGTCAATGTGAAGAAATAGAAGAAAATAATATAATGGGAAAGATCCCTACTCCTAACAGAGAAATGATGCCCTCTGCATACTGAATACATATGAAGAATGGCCAATGTGTGCATTTATTTTGCTTGATAATGTAATTTGCAGGGCAGCTAGATGGCACAGTGGATAGAGCTCGGGCTCCAGTCAGGAGGACCTGAGTTCAAGTCTGGACTCAGACATTTAATTATCTGGCTGTGTGATCTTGGGCAAGTCATTCAATCCATTGCCTTGCCCCTCCCCCCAAAAAGATATTATATATTTGCTACAAGATTATCTTTTTATTTTTTATTAAATTCTAAGAAAGTTGAAAGGGAGAGAGGCTAGGCATAATGTAGTTAAAAAAAGAGGGTCTCTGAATTTTTAAGAATGCATACTTGTGAACAGAAATAAATTTATAGGAAACAAACAGGACTTTAGAAGTAGCATACTGAATTTATATATTTGAAAGGGAAAGCAAGTTGCATATAATGGAGGTTTGTGATTTCACATATAATCCTAATTATCCTTTCCAGTGATAAATGAAATTTTCATTTTATTTGTCTTTTGTTAGTTTAAAATAAATGAATGTAAAAATAAAAACAATATGCTGATAGAAAACAATAAAAAACAATAAAAAACAAATAAGTTAATCAAATAGAAAAACTTGGCCAATTAAGTTATCTTATATGAAATCACACCCACTTGTGTATATGTATAAACATAAGACATAAGTAGAATTCTTCATAGACACAGTAGGATATATATTTGGGATTTCATTGGTGTCAATCACAATACATTCCTGCTTATCTTATGAAACTATAGTATATGACCTCCCATAAATACCTCATAGGGAATCCACTCAATATATTGGACTCACAGATCTACAAAAATGAAATTTTTTGAGAATTATGCAGATATCAACTTCAGCATCTCCTGTTCAATCCATATATTCTTGGATAAAGAAAAGAATTAGACAACCAAATGTGAAGGGACTTTGCTCTCTACCCACAAACTATTTTTGAAAAAAATCTTCCCCATGTAAAAACATCTAATTATTGTTCTAAAACCATATACTAGGCTTTGTTTCCTGGAAATAAAATGACTAAGGGCTTACACAACTTATAAAAACATCTATGCACTGATCTAGGAAAATATGATTCACTGCCCTCATCCAGCTACCACCTATCCTTTAATTTCTTAGTTATGATCTTTTAGGAAAAGACAGTTGATTTAAATATAAATAATTTCTTATTTTAAAAATTCATTAGCAAGGACATGTATAATGAAATTTTATTCAGGATAACTTTGATGCATAACTAGACCAGCTCTCTAATTTTATAGATAAAGACATTAAGTCTCCTGATATTCACATAAATGCAATTTTTTGCTACATACTTTCACCAAGGTAAAAATTTTAATTTAAATTAAATTTTTAGGAAAATCCTCATAATCTTTGACAAACTTTATAAATATTTTTATTGTTCTGAAACCCACATTTCCCCCAAACCCTACCCTTTTCTTTGTTTCTACACATAACTCATTCTCATTTACATAAATTCACATTAGGCAAATCGAATTTTACCGAGATTCTTTTTTCTTGCATTGAAAAAGATGAATTCAAATACTTCAAGATTTTTTAAAAATTAAAAGACTAATTGAGGACTGATTACTATCATCAGATATAAGAGAGGAAAAAAAAGAGCTACTGTCCAAACATTTCATAAAAGAAGTTATACAGCTAACCCCCAGTGATAAAGGCTAGGAACCTTGGGTAGGGAAGGGGCAACATACCTATGTTAACTTTACTATATAGCACAGTGAATACATTAACTTCACCTTTCATTTCATAATTCTGCTTATTATCATGAAACTATACTTAATGTCTGCATTTTAGTATACTTTATGTACTAAATTAAATTTATATATGTAATTAGGTATTATTTTCCTGCCTATCTCTGTTATATAGCCTAAGTGAAGTGGGTGGATAGAGGCAAATTTGTATTACATAAAAAATTGCTTTACATAGAGGATTCCAGAAAGATTCCCTTACGTAAAGTGAGAACTGTCTGTATTCAATTCTGCTCTACCAGCTCAGGTTAGGTGGTAGGTACCCAGAGTATATATAAGTCAAAGTGAAGGGCCTCTAAATTCAGTCTTGCCTAGTTGGCAAAAAATAGATAAAATAAGAAGTGAACACTGATGTCTTCTCACCTCTCACAACCAAATAGCCTAGAAAAAGTCATCTACATTCATTGCCTCCACTTTAACTCTTCCCACTCATGTCTTAATATCTTTCAGACTGGCTTTTATTCAATACTCATCCTTTCTGACCACTTTTCCCCCTCTTTTTTGCTCTATCATTTTACATATTCTACTATTTAGCCATGGGTGTCTTCTAAGGTCATCCAGGGCCCTCATTTCTATCTTATTTTTTGGTGATCTCATTAGTTTCAATGGGTTCAATTTTTTTTTTTAGATTTTTCAAGGCGATGGGGTTAAGTGGCTTGCCCAAGGCCACACAACTAGGTAATTATTAAGTGTCTTAGGTCAGATTTGAACCCAGGTACTCCTGACTCCAGGCTCTATCCACTGCGCCACCTAGCCACCCCTATGGTTCAGTTTTTAACTCTTTTCAGTTGCCTATAAGATCTATCCTAATCTCTCTTCTAAGTCCAGGCCAACATCCCCAATTTCCTGTCAAAGATCTTCAACCGGATGTTCATAAGCTTTTGAATCTCCACATATCCACAAAAGAACTCTTCATCTTTTTTTTTTTTTGATAGCAAAGAACTGGAAACAAAGTAGATGCCTATTTATTGAACATGTCTTATTAAATGTGGCGCATGAACATGATGAAATATTATTGTAAGAAAGTATAAATATGATCAATTAACATCATATTAAGAAGTATGGGCTTATATGAACTGACACAAAGTGAAGTAAACTGATCCAAGGAAACAATAATACAACAATATAAAAGAAAGAGCAGCCACCAAAATGTTAAAAATGAGTGATGCAGAATTACAAAGAACAAGATTGACTCAAAAGAAGAGATATAAGAAGACATTTCCCACATTCCTTTGTAGAAGAGGCTCATAATTTGCCTCTCCCCTTATTTATCTCACTATTGTAAGAATTTATCATCTTGCTCTTCTAACCCTACCTTCATCAGCATTCCAAATTTCTTGAATGTGAAAACATTTCTGATCTTTCAGGTTCAGAACCTCATAGTCATTTTCAACTTTTCTCTCTATTTCATTGGCTATATCAAATGAGCTTTATAGTTTATCCTGATTCCAAGTTTTTTAATCTACCCCTATAAGATCCCTTGCATCTTTCTCCTTCTCTACTCTTGATCTTATTACCACTAACATTATCACTTCACTCAACAAGGTTCTTGAAATAGATTTAATTATGCTCCTGCCTTCCAGACCCCTCTCCAATTCATACACTATGCTTCTTTCTAAGACATACCATACAAGTCACTTTGTATAATTAAAAATAAATGATGGTGAGCATAGGAGTAGAGCTTTTCACAGCTCTTTATTCTTTAGTCATCAAGCAATAATGACCACTCAATTCCCCTTAAGATTATAGGATCCTAGATTGAGAACTGGAATGACCCTTAGAGATCATCTTGACCCTTTCATTTTAAAGATGAAGCACAGAGGTTAAATGTTTTGCCCTGGGTCATAGAGTTTAATAAGGGTTCAGAGCCAGGGGAATATAAACTCACAATCTAGCACCCTTTCCACAATACCATATGCATTGATGTATATATTCCCTCCAGGGATGATTGTAACACCTCCATATTTTCTCATCCTTGACCATTCTATATTTTGCAAAACATATAGAGAGCCTCCCCCTAGATCTCATGACACCATGTCCATAACATCCTTATGTGTCTCCCTACTACTTCTCTCTCTCAATATAGTGACTAACCACTCAGGTCTTCTTTTCTTTTTCTTCTGGTGGCTCATTTATTTTAAGACATCCTTGCTGGTATTTTTATTTGTTATATGTAGAAGCCTGCTTGTAGCAACTATGCACCCCCTCATTATCCTTTGAATGAACTCAGCATTAATTTCTCAAAAGTTATGATGTTCTATGACTCACAACCTTACAGCATTCCTAATAGAATATTATTGTTAAAATGATGAGCCTATGTTTCAGGAAGAAGCATGGGATCATTAAAAGCACTGCATAATTTCCAAAAGTAACTTGCTTAGTCTGTTTCTAATGTTAAATTCTGGGCAAAACTTATTGTCCACATGCAATGTATGAGCAAGCTTTGGACCCTTTTGTGTGCAGTCAGTGCATATATGTGTTTAATCAAATGTAGTATATCTTTATGTTTATAGTTACAAAGATAAACAAGTTCTATAGTTTGGTTTTGTATCCCATCTCTTATTATTGCTTGGATAATAGGATTCTTTCCTATGTAAAGTAAGTGGTCTATCTAGATATATAAATATGGTTCATAGTGGGATGAATAGATATGTTCTAAGGTTTGGCCCATCTTATCAGAGAATAACACCACACTGAGGTCTCCCTTAGGAGAATCTGCAAGGTTCTGGGGCTTGAGGTAGGATTAGAAGAGCAAGCTAATGAGTTCTTTTGTGGATATGTGGAGATTCAAAAGCTTATGAATATCCAGTTGAAGATTTTAACAGGAAATTGGGGATATAGGCCAGGACTTAGGAGAGAGATTAGGATAGATCTTAGAGGCAACTGAAAAGATTTAAAAAATTGAACCATAAAAAAAAATTGAACCCATGGAAACTAATGAGATCACCAAAAAATAAGATAGAAATGAGGGCCCTGGATGACCCTCCCATGGTTAAATGGCATAATAGGTAAGATAATATCATCAATATCATCCACAAGCAGGTGCATCTGGTTGACCTCACCACATAAAGAAAATCCTTTTTTCATTAGACTGTATATTATTCTTCCTTCCTATCTCAAATACTTAACTACCTCTTGTGAAAAAAAAAAGTTACTTAACTTTTCAAAATGCCCAACCAAGGTAAAATAAAAGCAACTTATAATAACCTTAAATACCTGCAGTCAATCTGGTAATGAAGCACTTTGAGTTTTGATAGTCTGTTACCTGTACTCTAAGCTTTCCCAGCTGTGCCAAAACTGTAATGCCTCTGGCTCACTTTTCTAGAAGCCAGAGTCTGCCTTTGACCCTTGGCAGGGCTTTGTAGCAGGGCTTTGGCAGAGACTCTTTCCCCATTCATATGCTAATGGAATTTCTTACTTTCTTAAACCAAAATCTCAAATCTCCCTTTAGGAGAATGTTGGCAAGTTCAAGAATATTTAAGCAGAGCAATATGACATCTGTTGTTAACTGATATTTAAATCATTTATGAGGCACCATGTTTATTTAATCCAAAGGCAAAGCAAAAACTGCTCTTTGGAACTTACTGATTTGTTTATTTATAAAGAGAGTCAACTAAACATTTCAGGAAATTGGGAGGGGGAATAGCATCCCAGGATGATGATCTAAGGTGATCTAAGATGAACAGATTCATGGGGGTTTTGCCAGGAGTTCAAAAAGTTTCATGGGAACTCAATATAACACTATCAAGGATATTTATTAATTAACAAGACATCATATTTTTATATGGTATACATTTATCTCATTTAATCCTCATATTGGCACTGTGAGCTATAAATATAATAGCTATTATTATTGGATTTCCCCCTTTTTTCCCCCTTGTCCTATGATTTTATTGGTGCAGAGAATTCCCAAGTTCTCCTGATTCTGAAGCTGTATATCTATCCTCCACACAATACAGCTTCTCATGTTCATTTGGTAGACGAGGAAACTGAAGTTCAAAGACACTGTCAATTTTAGGGGAGGGGTAGTGGGGCAAGGGGGGGAGGTATAGAAGGAGATCAACTTCCCCATGTTTCTTCCACCAAACAGCAACTTTAAAAAATTCTCCAATTTCCAAAAGTTAGTTTCAGAGGTCGGATTCAAACCCATGGTTCTTTTAACTCCAGGCCCAGCAGCACTTTTCTCCCTAAACTATTGTTTGATGTTCATGCAATCATAGCATCAGGATTGGCAGAAACCTTTCTATATTTATAACAAATGTTCCTTGTTATAAGACACAATACAGAGTGTCTTATCCATACTGTATGTAGTAGGCACTTAATGTTTATTGAATTGAATTGAATGCAATCTGGAAAAATCAAAAATTTTGAAATCTCTTTGGTTTGACTGACCTCATCAATCAAGACAAATCCTGGGAAAACATGTTAGACAGGTAGTCTACCTCCAAGTTAGCATATTGAAAAGTTCTCAAACCAGAATAATGAAACACAAGCAATTGCTAATGCATAGAGAGTCTTGTAGCCTGAAGAGAACCTGAAGATGAGGATGGTCTACAGGTATGGTCTACCAGATGGAACAACTTAAATGGGTTTCAGGTTCAAATTTGTTTAGTTCAGCTTTCCATTTGGATGCAGATTGGTTGTTCAGGTTGATAATCTTTTTGGTCCAGAAAGACTCATCCTGCTTCCTCAGGAAAGTCAAAGAACTGGAAGGTCAAGAACAAAACTTCACAATAGCATGCCTTTCTTGAGTTCATGTCTAATTTTCAGTACTTTGAAATGTGCATCCATATATGTTATAGACTTTCATTGATATGTTTGGATTCTCACATGATAGTTATCTTAGACAGATTGGCTTGTATTATATCAAGAAACTTAAATGTATTAATTTGGAAGTTCACTTTAGTCTTCAAGTTAACCATGTTATGTTACTGAATCTGAATGATTTTTGATAGCACGAAAGAATGATTATTCAATTACTTTCATTAGACAGTGTTGATTTTACTAAAAAATAAAATATACTTTCCAGGAAAATTGTAGATAAATAACCTATTCATGAATTATTCTAATTATTATTTGAGGAGTAGCTTAGTTGTAGTGCAGAGGAATATATAACTTGAACCAGATTAAAATGTACCTGGGGAAAATTTAGCAAAATTAATACAAATACAATAACACATAGATAATTTTAATGCATGGTTTTCTAAGTTAATAGGCATTCTGCAGGGATCCTTAAGTATAGGCTAGTGTACAGCTTTTCTATTTTAATTTGGCAAACTGGTATAATGTATAAAGAGGCAGCCTCAAAAGACAGAAAGATGAATTCAAGTCTCATCTCTGTCACATACTGGTTGCATGACTTTGGACTCTAGTTGCTTAATTCCTCTCTAATGCTCTAGGTAACTCTAAAACTTAGTTTCAGACAAAGTCCTTACCTGCTTTAATAGAAGGGATTTCCTCAATCACATATACTAATGAAACTACAGATCCAGATTGGTTCCTATTCTTTTTGTTAAATTTTATTTATTTAAGGCAATGGGGTTGAAAGTGACTTGCCCTAGGGGCAGCTAGGTGGCTCAGTGGATAGAGCATCAGTCCTGGAGTCAGGAGGACCTGAATTCAAATCCGACCTCAGACACTTAATAATTACCTAGCTGTGTGGCCTTGGGCAAGCCGCCTAACCCCATTGCCTTGCAAAAAACTAAATTAAAAAAAAGAGAGAGAGTGACTTGCCCAAGGTCACACAGGCAATTATTAAGTGTCTGAGGTCAAATTTGAACTCTGGTCCTCCTGACTCCAAGTCTGGTGCTCTATCTACTGCACCACCTAGCTGCCCCCCTTGTTCCTATTCTTAATTAAATTAGGCAGCATCTTTCAGGGGAAAAAGTCAGGAACTCGCTAGAAATATAAAAAAAATAAAAACACCTCACATGATTATTTAAGTATCAATTAAGATCATTTATATAAAATGCATAGCAAGTCTTCAAGCACTTATATGAATATTAACTATAGAAGAGTGAATTGCCCTTAGGCAAGTTTATAATCAATTGTAGAAAGAGAGAAGCAGGAAGCAAGATGAGACAGAGGTTATTATAGTATCTTAAGTTACCTTCAAACTGCTATCAGCAAAACCAGACAAAGGCTATCTGTAGAGATAGAATTTTTTTTCTATTTTTTTTGGTAAATAATGCAATTCTGAATTTACCCAGAGAAGCACAAACAAGTAATTCTTAGAAAATAGATTCATTGCCCAACATCTCCCCAAACATGGAACAGAGAACAGATACTTGGCTTGCACATGTAAAGCATATCTATGCCCACCAATTTAAGGGAATAGTGGGGAGATTCTCAGATGAATCCACACTTGGAAAAGGATTCTTTTTTTTTTTCTTCAAGGCAATGGGGTTAAGTGGCTTGCCCAAGGCCACATGGTTATGTAATTATTAAGTGTCTGAGGTCGGATTCGAACCCAGGTACTCCTGACTTCAAAGCCAGTGCTCTATCCACTGCACCACCTAGCCGCCCCTGGAAAAGGGATTCTTAAAACTCTGTAGCAATGAAGATGCTTCAGTACTCTAAACCCAATGGTGGAATTTGTATGTTCAGGAGACCAACTCTGGAATCAGCACTTACAGAACTAGGGCCAGCTATTTGAATAAGCCACCCTCTAATTTTAATCAATGCCTTTTAAGTGAATGAGACTGTAGGGTTAACAAGTGTGCTTCTGGCTAAAAAACAAACTCCTCATTGACAGAAGCCTAGTGCCAAATGTTCCTTTTGACCAGATTAATTCAACTGTCTCCTTGGAGGAACAAAAACATAAGTCTTTCTCAAGGGAACTTAATTATAATTCACTTACTTTTCCTGCCAAATTTCACAAACCCTTAACAAAGTATTATTTAAGGAAGTTAAACATATCGAAATACTACCTCTATACTGCAGAGACAAAACATTTGTAAACACCGACGTTGTGAAAAGTGAAGCTGCTTTTGTTTTTGCCAGTTTTGGACAATGGACCTCACTGCTCCCTCTGGTTATTTTTAAACTATCTAGCTGAGCTTTTCCAGCAAAGAAAGAGGGCTTTGATAAAGACGGAAAACAAGGCAGCTTCTGGACTCTGCGTAGTGTTTGTGACTTATGTGACCTGCAAAATTATCATTATTACATCCACAGCTATTTAGAATAACACAGAAGCCTGGCCAGTTTTTCTTAGTATTTCTAGTAAAACTGCCATGGGACAGGTCATCCAATTGCACATGTTCTGGTCAGTTCTTGATTTGCTGGAAGTGTTTCAACAGTTTAGAGAATAATACAAAGATTTATATTAGCAACACCAGAATTGATAAAGATGCTTTAACTGAAATGCTTGTGCTCTCTACTGTCACTTTCGAGACCCTCCTTGCCAGGAAAGCTAAGCATTTGGCTAGCCTTCTGCCTGGCATCCAACTCTAATGTGAGTATTTTCTTGATCTTCTTGGTAAGCAGCTGTTAAACTGCCACTGTAGTGGTGCTTAGTAGAGACAATTAGTTTATTGGACTGATCCACTTCTTTTGAAACCCAGAGCAGTCAGTACACAGAAGAAGTCGGTATAAAAATAATAAAACTCTCTGTTTCAAAAGGGGGCCACTGGGTGACCTAATGGATAGAGCATGGGGCCTGAAGTTAGATAAGATTCATCTTCCTGAATTCAAATCGGGCTTCAGACATTTAGTTGGACAACTGTTTGACTCAATTTCCACATTTGTAAATTGATCATTGCCAAGAAAATCCTAAATGGGTCAGGAAGAGTAAGGCAAAACTGAACAGCAACAATTTTTTTTCAAAAGGATTGAAATACTATCTTTAAAGTAAAAGAGGGGGCAGCTAGGTGGTGCAGTGGATAAAGCACCGGCCCTGGAGTCAGGAGTACCTGGGTTCAAATCCAGTCTCAGACACTTAATAATTGCCTAGCTATGTGGCCTTGGGCAAGCTACTTAACCCGATTTGCCTTGCCAAAAAAAAAAAAAACCTAAAGTAAAAGAGTACATACCAAATTCTCCCTCAAGAGACAGATTGAATTTTCACAGATTGATCATAATGATAAAAAATCATTACTAATTGTGTGAAATTTTGGCAGGAGTTCAGTATCTACCCTTCACAACCCATAGTGAATACTGCTTTCTCCTGTAAGCAATCAGAAGATTTTTTTTCAAAAAGGCTATTTAACTTTACTGAAACCAATTCAGGGAGAATGATATTAATATTTATGTATAATGCTTTAAAGTTTATGAGGTACTTTAAATAAAATATATTATTTGCTCCTCACAAATTGTCTGTGAGATTAATATTATTTCTTGAATTTTACAGATGAGGAAACTGCAACTCAAAGGTTAAGTGATTTGCTTTAGAATCATATAATTATAAGCATTCCATATAAGATTCAAATATGAGTCTCTTCTGATTCCATGTCTACCATTCATTCCACAACACTTCCTCTCAATGAAATCCTATATCTTTTAAATTTTGGTAGATCACCTTCCACTTTCTGATATTTACAGTAATCGTATAAAAATTCTATATGGAAAGAGCTATTTAAGCTGTGGATTTGTGTAGAAGAAAACTCATAAAATCTGTTTTTAAAATTACTTTTTTGTTATTGTAGTTTTGAGCTTATCAATAAAGGTAAGTGTAATGGGCTTCACTTTTGTTAGCATCCCATGAATTCTATCCATGAGAGTTGTTACTCAAATTAAATATATCTGGAATTTTTAAAAAATAATTTATCTGAACCTATTCCAACATTTTGTTGGTTGTAAGATCAACAAAATGGGCATTCCTTTCAACAATGCAGAAAAAAATCAACCAGTATCTGCCCATAATGCACAATTTTATCTATAGTAATGGGTATCATCTCCTTGCCACTGGATTTAGATGGCTCCATTTATATTTCAAGGCATCATTTCCCTGATGTCATAGTCCTTTTTGAGAACAAAGGACGAACAATAAAAACAAATAAAAACAGCATTGTATCACCTTCCTGATAATATGGTCTTTTTCAAGAATGGGACAACTAAGTGATACAGTGGATAGAGCACTGACCCTGGAGTGTGGATGACCTGAGTTCAAATCTGGCCTCAGACACTTAATAATTACCTAGCTGTGTGTCACTTAACCCCACTGCCTTGCAAAAAAAAAAGAATGAAGAATAAACAATATAAGAAATGTACCAAAAAAAGCTTTATTTTCTCTTGATATTGTGAAGATAGCAATAGAGCATGTGGTATGTCCATCAGTTATCCCTCATTCTTATCACATGACCAGTCCATTTTCTTTTACCTTCATCTCTTTATAGCATTTCTTCTGCAAAGTTTCCTGATTAAAATATATTACTGTTATCTGCTTATGCATACCATGTGCCTCTTTATTCATTGCCCTTTGATGCTCCACTTCAATTCTTCAGAGTCATAATATTCTAAGATGGTGGTATCAAACTTACTGCCATATAGCCTTAGAATTCCCAAGAGTGAACCAGAACCAGATTAATATGCAATTAGGAAATTTTGACAAAATAAATTAAAATACAGTACAACATAGATAATATTAATTTTTGGTTTTCTAAGTCAATATGTGCTTTGCAGGGATTTGTTTCTATTTAAGTTTGATACATCTTCTCTAAGATATATAGTCCTATAAGAATGCTGATATTTCAAAGTTAATCCTTGTTTTTAGGAAGAAGGCCATTAAATTAACTTTAGAATTTCCTAAAGGTTATCCAGTTCATTTTCCCCTTCCCAATTGATCCTGAATACAATCTATTATCAATTTGTTGGATCTGTACAATATATACTGATATATATACTAATGCTGTAATATAGTCTAAATATATATGTATACACATACTAGATATAAGAACTAATGAACACTTCACAGGAAACTGGGAAGATCTGTACAAAGCACTGCACAATTAGGTAAATAGTTTATTTAATAAAAGCAACATTAAAAGAGAACACACCCTTAGACAAATGTAAACCTCTTTCAAGGAAATCCAAGAGGCAGTTTTCTCACATAATTGCCTCAGGGGCAGTAGAGATGAAGCAAGATTCCACAAAAGCAAATCTAACAAAGTAGAGCAATGTTTATATTTTAGCCTCATTCTTCTGCAATTGTCAGGATGTTGCTGAAAGAGATCTCTTGTTACAGACTTCCTGTCATTAGCTAGGCTAACAGGTACCGTGAAGAAAAAGAGGATTTAGATTTGACTCTTGTCTCTTGTCTTAAGAAACACAATAGAATACGTTGCAAAAAGTCAAGATTGAGTTTATGAGCTGGAAATTGCAATACTATCTTTAAAAGGCCTGTGTTTATTTGAATGCTCTTTAAAATGATGATGTGCTCCTCAAAACTTTTTATAAAACCCCAGGGTAACTTTGATTATCCCATGGAGCATCACTCAATTTCAAAAAATTTTCCAAAATTAAGTTTAATTTCCTTTAATATTAGAAATTGGGACAAGTCATTTAGAATTCTTGGAGAGGGGGGGGAGGTGGCAGCAGAATTTCTCAAAATCAACCAGTTTTTATACAACTCTGAAAACATTAAAAATCTCTGTTACAGGAACTTTCTAATATAGACTTTCTTTACCTGTCTAAGCACTGATAGCCTAAATAAATTCTGACATTCTAAAGTTTGTGAAATGATCTAAGCTAAAACCCCAAATAAATTGTAGTGTATTCTCACATATACCTATATATGCACATATATATATATATATCTTTTATTAGGAGTCATATAGACATGTATATATTATATACATACAAGTATATAAATTAAAACATCTATACACGTGTATATCTATAAATACATATTTTCACATACATTTTATTTATACACACACATCTTAATCTGTGATGTTTAAATCTTTCATGTATAGTTCTTCTGTATATGCTTGCCATCTCTTCTTAATCTCTTCTGCTTCTGTTAAGTCCTTGCCATTTTGTCTTTTATTATGCCAATTTTTGCATAACACTTTCCCTCATTCTTTCCAATTTTTTTGAAGAGATCTCTTGTCTTCCCCAATATATTGTTTTCTTCTATTTCTTCCCATTAATCAAATCCTTGCTAATCTCTGGAATTTTGCATTCAGTTGACTATATCTTTCCCTTTTGCTTTCCTTCTTTCCTTAGCTATTCATAAAGCTTCATTTTAAGACTGAATTTTGCACTAAGAAGCTCATAATGTTAGCCACAGTCAACTTCAAGTCATGTTTTAACTGACTTGTCAGAGTTTATCCACATTTGGCTGAAAAGTATATAAAAAGCTAGTTTCAATATTGATCATCTGATGACATCCATATGTAGAGTAGCCTTTTAGATTGTTGAAAAACAGTGTTTGCTATGACTAGTGAATTCTCTTAACAAAACAGGGTCTCTACTCTGCTTCATTTTGTATTCCAAGGTCAAATTTGCCTATTATTCCAATTACCTTTTGATTTCATACTTTGGCATTCCAGTCACCTGTAATATATATGAAATCTTTTTTTTTTTATTGGTTCTTAGTAGAAGTCATAGGTTTTTATAGAACTGAGCACCTTTGGTCTCTTTAGCATCAGTGGTTAGAGCATAAACTTGTTTTACTGTTATGTTGAATGGTTTGCCTTGGATTCTGACATATCATGCTGGGTTTTTTGAGATTATTACCCCCCCCCAACTTTTATTGACTATGAGAGCTGCTCTATTTCTTCTAAGATTCTTGCCTATTACCACCTGCGATACCTCTGGTGTGGGTCTGGACATTAACTTACTAGAGTCAGGTAGAGTAGAAACATACTCACACACACACAAGGTTGGGATGCAAGAATCTAGTAAATTTATTTTTGGACTTTTTATAACAAAATTTATCTCAGAAATGACCGGTTAAAGGAGATCCAATTTCACAATTTCCTGGGTAAATTTACAATATTTGTTCTTAGAAATTTGCATACTTCTCTATCAGAAAAGTCTTTACAACCACCTCTGGAGCCACAGATTATCCCAGGTCAGGGTTCACTGGAGAGCCAACAAATCCATACAATGAGCAATAATACATACATATCTCTGATAGAAAAGGTAACCAAGGATATGTGAAAATGACTCCCAGGAGCTGGCCCTCTATAGCCCATAATGGATCTACCCATTCTTATCCATTTAAGCTCACTGACACCCAAGATGACAATATTTGATCTATCTCCTGTTTGAACATTTCCAATTTACTTTGGTTCATAGATCCTACGTTCTAGTTTCCTGTGCAATGGTGATCTTACAGCATCCAACTTTCCTTTCACGATCAAATGCATCTGCAGCAGGGTTTTCTTTCAGTTTTGGTTGTACCATTTCATTCTCTCTGGAGCTACTTGTGGCTCTGTCCTAGTAACTCCTTCCTAGTAACATGCTGGAAACCTGCAGATATCCAGAACTCACCTTCTTTTATCTTTTTTCAATACTCTTTTTGTTGTTGTTTGTTTGTTTTTGTCAAAGAAACTTGAGTGATTTGCCATTTCCATCTCCAGTGGATCACCTTTTGTCAGAACTCTCTATCATGACCTGTCCATCTTAAGTAACTGCACAACATAGCTTTATTGAGCTATGCAAGTCCTTCTACCATGATAAAATAGTGTTCCAAGTAGGGATGTCCTATTCTAAAAGCTCTGAAGAAAGGACAGAGAAAGGGTTACCTAGATTGGTGCAAAGGTTAGAATCAAGTAGTACAATGGCTCTGGAGTCAGGGGGACCTGAGTTCAAATCCAAACTCAAACCCTTACTAGCTGTGAGACTCTGGAAAAGTTATTTTACCTTGGTTGCCTCCCCCCTCCCCATCCTATTCCCCCACAAAAGGAGTGGAGAAGGTAGATAATGGAAATAATCTAACTTGGCTACTTGAAAGGGGATAAGAGTAAATAAAAACAGAAGAGTATTGAGTTCAAGGATTCAATCTCTACATTCACTGAACACTGTTTGAGTGACCATGATCAGTCAGTTAACCTCCAGGATACCTGGCAACTGTCTAAGCTGATAAATTATGGAGGAATTACAGATCTGGGTGAATAATTTCTGTAACAGAAACTCCCCCACACCCATGAAATCACAGGTTTGGACCTCTCCAAAAAGAATGTACTATTATTTGGTGTATAAAACTGAGTGGTGCCAGAATGATTTAGTGATATGGGTAGATGGGTAGATCAAGTTTTTCCTGGGGGTCACACAAATAAAGGATGAAAAAAAGGTAAAGAAGGAGAAAAGGTGACAAAAACTTTAGGTGTGGGGTCATGGAAGGATGGAAGATAATATGATTTTAAATAAGCATAAAACAATGAGAAACAAAAATAACTGAAGCATTAACATAAGTTTCAGTGCAGATTTCTGAGCTTTACAAAGGACCCCCTTAATCTACCATTTCCCCAAATTCTTTTATATGCTTTAGGATTCCTGCCATTCATGAAACCTCATGGCCCATGATTGGATTTGTTTGGCTAAAATGAATAAGAGGATTTTTTTATTCTGGGTAAGATTTCCCCTTATTTCTGACTTCTGAATATTTCAAATCTATTGGAGCCAGGATGGAATCAGCTGAGCAAACTATATAGAAATTGGCGCCAGAGAGGTAGTAAAAACATTTTATTTCCTTTTAATGTTATAAATCCACTTTAATGCAACATTTGAAATGAAATTGATTCTGATGCCAAGAGATTAAAATCTTCAGGTTTGTGCCAATTAGCTGCCATGTGCAGAATTTGTTTCCCCATATGTACCGGGAATGGTTTTTGGCATCTCTTCAGAAAGCACCAGCATGCTTGAAATGTAGTTCTCCTAAGAAGAAAGTCTGAAGTCCTATCATCTGTGTAATTAAAATGAACCACTGGTCCTGGGGATAAAGCCCTGGTCTGGGAATTGGAATACTATATGCCAGATTTTTAGTTGATGAAATAGTTCCATAAAGTTGCATAAACATCTTCACACCAGAAAGTACAAAGGTATGGTTTTACTGATCTCTATATGTGTCTCCCCAGAATGGGATCAAAAGTCAATACTCTGCCTATTTGGCACAAGTCTGTCAGAGGCAAATAGCTTAGATTCTAAGCATGCTTAGAAGAAGACATAAGGGCAGATTCCCTTGTTATTGGAATAGTCTCTAGCCTGAGCCATTACTATTTAGAACTTTATAATTTTCACTAAACAAAGACAAAATTCTTCAGAAAGATTAAATAAGAATATATGTTTTTAGTTACAGTTTTAGATTTGCTTAAATAGATTAAAATGTTGACCAAGACTGGAGAATAATTTTCTTAAAAGCAAGGATAGGTGTGACCATATATCTAATTAAGATAAAGTACCTGTCTGGCTAAGACTAGAAATGGAAGGGCTGCTTATAAGTTGAGAAATGACTAAAAAAACTATAGTGTATGATTGCATTGAAATATTAACATGCCTTAGGAAATGATAAGCAGGATGATTACAGAAAAACCTAGAAAGACATACATAAAAGATATATAATAAAGTGAACGTAACCACGAGAGTGTTGTACACAGTAGCAGCAATATTGTTGGGTGAAGAACTGAATAATTCAACTGTATATAGTGATCTAAGACAATCCCAAAGGATTAATAATGAAATATACTATCTGCTTCTAGAGAAAAAAACTGATATTTGAATACAGACTGAAATATTCTATTTTTCACTTCTTTTAATTCAAATTTTCTTGTCCAAATGTGGAAATGTTTTACACAATGGCACATGTATAACCTATATCTGACTGTTTGCCATCTCAAGGAGGGGAGAAAGGAGAGAGGGATACGATTTAGAATTCAAAACTTTAAAATAAAAAAGTTAAAGATTATTTTAATATCTAACTGGGAGAGGGGCAGCTAGGTCACACAGTGGATAAAGTACTGGCCCTGGAGTCACGAGCACCTGAGTTCAAATCTGACCTCAGACACTTAATAATTACCTAGTTGTGTGACCTTGGGCAAGCTATTTAACCCCATTGCCTTAAATAAATAAAAATTAAAAAATATATATATATAACTGGGAGAAATAAAATCTATATTAAAAAAGATAAATGCCTACCCCTTTCTCCATCCTTGATTGGGCTAAATGATTTTATAAGAATTCCAACAAAGGGGGCAGCTGGGTGGCACAGTGGATAGAGCACCAGCCCTGGAGTCAGGAGTACCTGAGTTCAAATCTGGTCTCAGACACTTAATAATTACCTGTGTGGCCTTGGGCAAGTCACTTTTAACCCCATTTGCCTTGCAAAAACCTAAAAGAAAGAAAGAAAGAAAAGAAAGAAAGAAAGAAAGAGAAAGAAATTCCAACAAGGAGGAAGATATTATCACTTATTGCCTTTTCACAACCCTCCCCCCAAATCTCCTTTGTCCCTCCTTTCCCAAGATAAAAGTTCTGCCTTATATCACACAATTACAGTCAAGCAAAACCACACATTAGTTGTTGTGAAAATGTAGGTTTCATTTTGTATTCATATTCTATTATCTTTCTGAGAAACATTTGGCATCTTCAGTCTTCTAGAGAGTTATGGTTGGTAATTAATTACAAGAGCCCTGAAGTTTTTCTAAATTTTTTCCTTCATAACCCCATTATAATATTGTAATCATTTCATAAATTGTTCTTCTAGATCTCTTCACTTTGTTCCAAATCACTCATACTAGTCTTTCTAGATTTCTAGATTTCTCTGAACCTGTCATTCCTTCTGTCGTTTCTTAGGGAAGAGGACCAGTTCTATGATTTCCTGTATTTAGGGAACTCCTAGTTGTGGAAGCTCCTGTCAGTAGCACATGCTTAAAACTTCTCTTCAACTAACATTCTTACATAGTCACCTAGAACACTGGTATAAAACACCTGGCCCTCAGGATGCATGTAGCACTCAATATTCCTGATTACAAACCAAATTAAAAGGTTCTTATCAGATGTAATATATTGATATATTAATGTAAAAAAGAAATAAACATGTTTATATAAATATATGAAATATATCAACACATTTTCTAAGTCAATAAATGTTTTAGTGACTTCCACTTCTTTAAATTTTTTTATTTCATTAAATGTTCCCAATTATATGCAAAAAGATTAACATTCATTTTTTAAAAATTTTGAGATCTAAATTCTCTCACTCCTTCTCCTTCCTAACCCCTTGAGAAGGCAAACAATATGATATTGAGTATGCATGTGGAAATATCTTTCATTTCTATTTGAGTTCAGTATCACTGACTCAGAATATTAAGAGGTTGAATGAGTTGCCCAGGGATCACACAGTTAATCTGTGGCAGAAACAGGGCTTAAATCTTCCTGTCTTTAAGATCAGCTCTCTATTATACCATAATACCTTCCGTTTCTTTTTAAAAAAAAAAACATTTTATTGGTTTTACAATTATATACAATAATTGTTTCTACCTATCATTTTGTGTAAGGTTTTGAATTTTAAAATTTTTCTGCACCCTCCCTTCCCTCCCCACAACACCCCTGCAGAAGACAGTCTGATAAACTTTACATTGTTTCCAAGCTATACATTGATTGAAATTGAATGTGTTGAGAGAGAAATCATATCCTTGAGGAGAAAATAAAATTTTAGAGATAGCAAAATTATGTTGTACCAAAGACACTTTAAAAAAAAAATTGAAGGTAATAAGCTTTGGTCTTTGTTTAAACTCCACAGCTCTTTCTTCTGGATAAAGGTGGTATTCTCCAGAACACTAAAATTGTACCTTATTAGTGCATTGATGGCATGAGCAAGTCCATTGAGGTTGATCATCACCTGGACTCCCTCATTCCATCAGTGCAGCAATCAGGGACAATTTGGGACTCTCTGCAATGGAGAATACCATCTCTTAACCAGAGAAAGAACTATGGAGTTTGAACAAAGACCAAAGACTATTACCTTAAATTTAGGGAAAAAAAACCTGCTATCTTACTGTCTTATCGTGCTATCTCTTATACTTTATGTTTCTTCCTTAAAGATATGATTTCTCTCTCATCACACTCAATTTGGATCAGTGTATACCATGGAAACAATGTAAAGACTGTCAAATTGCCTTCTGTGGGGGGGTGGTGGAGGGAAGTAAGATTAGGGGAAAAACTGTAAAACTCAAAATAAATAAAATCTTTAATTAAAAAAAAAAGGTTGATCATCACCCCCATATTGCTGTTAGGGTGTACAATGTTCTGGTTCTGCTCATCTTGTTCAACATCAGTTCATGCAAGTCTTTCTAACATCTTCCATTCTTACAACACAGTAATATTACATAATGTTTATATACCATAATTTATTCATCCATTACTCAGTTGATGAGAACCTACTTAGTTTCCAATTATTTAAAAAATATTTGATAGAAATATTTTTGTTCATATGGAACCATTTCCTCTTTCTTTGATCTCTTTGCTTCTAGTAGTAATGTTGATGGTCAAAGATTATGTACAGTTTGGAGCTACAGTTGCAAGTTACTTATGAAAATGTTTGGACCACATCACAGCTCTACCAGTAGTAGTTTAGTGTGCCTTCTAAGAATAATCCTATTTCCATTTTTTTTTTGTCATCTTTGTGACTCTGACAGATATGATGTGGAACTTCAGAAGTTGTTTTTTTTTTTTAGGTTTTTGGCAAGGCAAATGGGGTTAAGTGGCTTGCCCAAGGCCACACAGCTAGGTAATTAGTAAGTGTCTGAGACCGGATTTGAACCCAGGTACTCCTGACTCCAAGGCCGGTGCTCTATCCACTATGCCACCTAGCTGCCCCACTAGAAGTTTTTTTAATTGCATTTCTCTTATTATTATTATTATTAGGAATTTTTTCTCACATGGTTGATAATAACAGAGGAATTGAATCTTAATTTTTTTTAAGATTTTTGCAAGGCAAATGAGATTAAGTGGCTTGTCCAAAGCCACACAGTTAGGTAATTATTAAGTGTCTGAGGCCGGTTTTGAACTCAGGTACTCCTGACTCCAGGGCCGGTGCTCTATCCACTGCTTCACCTAGCTGCCCCGTGAATCTTAGTATATTAGGGTATTCTTTTGTGAGGAAGTCCAGGATCCAGAAAGAGGAAGTATGGTGGAGGGTGTAAGATAAAACAAGTGCTATTTTGTCATTAGAATAATAATAAAGACAAGAGGGGAAAAAAAGAATAATGAGTTCAGGAAAGTTATTACAAATCTGGCATGATATGGCAGCTCTTGCTTCTAAAAACAGTATAGCTAATAACTTCCTGACTTGCGTTAGGGATAGTTTTATCTTTTCAAAATATGAAAGAACCAATAAAGAAAAATTCTATTTTAAAACTGATTCTTTTTTATTTTTTAGGTTTTTGCAAGGCAAATGGGGTTAAGTAGCTTGCCCAAGGCCACACAGCTAGGTAATTATTAAGTGTCTGAGGTTGGATTTGAACCCAGGTATTCCTGACTCCAAGGCCGGTGCTTTATCCACTATGCCACCTAGCCATCCCAAACTGATTCTTTTTATTAGAAAAGCACTAGTTGTTGGTAATAATCGGAACCTTAGGGGAAAATGATTCCAACTTTAGGTTTGTGATTGAGAGGGAAAGAAAAATGGAGCACTATAGAAATATACCATCTAATTTTGGGAGATCAGATTTCCAGAGATTCAAAGGAAGGATAGGTAGAATCCTATGGATTAAAATTTGAGAAGAGAAGTCAAATCTGGAGAGCAAGTTATTCTCAAGAATGAACTTTGCAAGGTACAAAGAAAAATAATTCCAATGAGAAAGAAAAAATAGCTATAAAAAGAGAGTGATATGAACAGATGAAGAACTCATCAATAAAATGAGATTTTAAAAAGATGAAGAAACAACAGAAGCAAAGGTAGGGAATAGAGAAAGCATATTAAAGTATATCACAATTTCATAAAAAAATAATTTTATCATCACTAAGAATCAGAATAAGTTAAGACTGGTGAAGAAAACAAGAAAAGAAAGTATTTGGTTTTTAGCTATATTAAGGAAAATAGAAAGATCAAGGAAGGAAAAGGACCTTTGCTGAGTGGTGGACAGGATAATGATCAAACAATCAATCAAGCATTTATTAAGTATCTATTATGTGCCAAGTACTATGCTAAGTGATAGGAATGCAAATGTAAGAATGCAATGCCCGGGGTGGCTAGGTGGAGCAGTGGATAGAGCACTGGCCCTGGATTCAGGAGGACCTGAGTTCAAATCCGGCCTCAGACACTTAATAACTACCTATCTGTGTAGCCTCGGACAAGCCACTTAACCACATTTGCCTTGCAAAAACCTTTAAAAAAAAAAAAGAATTTTTTCTCAGATCACAAATTAGTGTCAGAAGTGACGTCTTTGATGGCTGATTAGAGAGTTGGGTTAACCTAAACATGGTCACTTTGTCCAAGAAGAACAGATACGTACTCCCATGGTTCAAGTGGAAAATAGGTTTGTGAACTAGGTCTTGGGACTGAGGACTCCAGGTGTCTAGAAAGCTAGAAGATGTGTACCCTCTTGTTAGGGGAATTGCTCAGGGAAGGTTAGAACTAACCTAGTCACACTTATAGGCAAATGAATAGTCCTCTTGGACTGACTGATCAACTGAGAGTTTTAGGGGGGTCGAGGAGGGGATGGAAGATCAGCCATATGTTAAATCAGCCAATCTTCCAGAGATCTTTCTACTTTTCTCTCTCTTAGTTTTTCCCCCCTATACTTCTCTTACCTTCCCATGTCCATTGGAAAATAAACTGGACACCTGGTCTATCCTTCTGTACTGGCAACAGTAAATGTAGGGGCTATTTGTAAGAGCTATATGACCTTCCAGGAGGAAATTTTTTATTCCTTTAGTGACCAAGAACCGGTTGCCTAGCATCAATCCTTCACTTCATTAAATTAATGTAGCATGATACTAGATTAATGAGGGAAGCTTGTATGTGTATTAGTCAAAATAAATTGTTCAGGGTTGAGCCATTTGCAGGATGGATACTCATACCTCAATAATAGGGAACACTTCTTTTCCTCCTTTTCTACCCTCCATATGAACTTCTCAAGAAAATATTTATTTTGTTTCTTTTCTATAGTTATTTTTCGTTTCTGCTACCAAAGAAGATTTCTAAGGGAAAATACAGCTAGCCTTGAAGACTGCTATAAAAAAAACTGCAGCTGGAGAGTTTAGAATGCTGAAATAGAATATCTTAAATAGTTCTCACAACTTTCTGCAATCTGATGTTAAATTCTCCATCCCAATAAGCAGTGACTTAGTCCTATTTCAGACTTTGAGTAGGAGTTAAGGTTTCGGGTGGAGGCAAGGTGGAGAAGAAGAAAGGGGAAAAAAACCCCATAAGATACTTTCTCTCTGTCATTTCAGCCTGAGTCAGCTTGGAGTTATAGAGACAATGTTGGACAAACAAGGAAAGGAAAACTTTTTCCTGGTTTGTAGAAATTGGTCGAATTATGAATTAATTAGAGACAAAATTTATAATTGAAGCATAATATTTCTACTTTAAATTAACAAACTGTAGTTTGAAGATTTTTAATAAACTGAAATATTTCAAGAATATATGAGAATGAGAGACTGCCACCATAAATCTTTGGAACTGTAGTTGATTAAAAGCAGTGATTGATATAATTTAAGGTGCTGGCAGCTAATTGTCCTTGAGAAAACTGAGATTTTTGAAAGATACAGTTCATGATTGTAAATTCAGATTTGATTTGATTGAGTTTGACTTAAAACTAAATTATAACGTGGTCCCATTTAAGGCAAATGTGGCCTCTATTAAGCTAGTTGTAATGTTTGACCCTCCATAGGTATTAGACCTTAATGGAAAATACTCTTGCTATTTGGCATTAAAGAAATATTCAGAAACTTCATGAATGAAAATTAAAATGGAAATACTCTATATCAGTCTTTTGAATGTAATTGCTATATGATGCCAAATTGATCACTGCATTTAGTGATTTACTACATAAGATAATTTGTATGTGCATTGATGCAGTCAACTAAATTGATGTTGTTTGACTGACAAAAACTTTTGTGATATGTTTTTAGAATCCAATCCATAATAATCTTTACCATGTAAGGGAAATACCAAGCGCTGTTAAAAGAATCAGAGAAGTGCTACAGGTAGATGTCTGTACCTGGGATGGTTGAGGGGACCTTGCAGAGGCAAAAGTTTTCTTATTAATTTATTATTATTTCTAATTTTTCTTGAATTGTGATATTTGAGAAATAATTGCATAAGAAATACCGTCAATTTGAAAAATTGTATCCAAAGGGTGATATAATTGCATCATTAGAAAATTATCTCCTCTCTTGATAGAGTATTATATTTATGGATAAAAATCTTTCAAGAATTTAATTGGATATATTTTTCACAAAGTGGATAATAATAATTACTTAGGGTCTGGGAGAGTACCATAGGCTTTGTAAATGTCCGAGAAGTTCTTTGGGGATTTGTCAGTTTTTTAATCCCCTGGATCTTCAGCTTTAGCAAGGCCATAAATCTTAATAATTTTGTGAGAGAAGTTGCTGAAAGAATGTTGTGAATTTCTAAAATAATGTAGTGATTTCATGAGAAAATAGGATCTCTCATAGCTTAAGTAAAGGGGTATACAAGTATATTTTATAGGATGATTTTTATTTGCTAGATTATTTGATCATTACTTATGAAAATTATGAAAGTGCACCTGGGAATAGTTTGTACTGAAGTAATATCTTTGAGCCAACTTAGCATGAACAGATCCCAGTTTAGAGATTTTATTTTAATATAGAAGTTACTATGCAATATTTTCAGGTAATGGATATCTTTCAGACTGAAGACTTAATACAGTGGCTAATGGTTTTCTGGGTTTTGAATGAACCATTGTGTATAATCATTAAAATAAGACTATTTTCTTAATTTCTTTTTTTCTTTTTTAGTTTTTTTTTCCAAGGCAATGGGGTTAAGTGGCTTTCCCAAGGCCACACAGCTAGATAATTATTATGTGTCTGAGGCCGGATTTGAACTCAGGTACTCCTGATTCCAGGGCTGGTGCTCTATCTACTGTGCCACCTTGCCACCCTTATTTTCCTTAATTTCTAATGATTCATTTTAATGGCAACATAAATTTAAACTGGAAAAAAAGAATAAAATAAAGTTTATATGTGTTTATATATATATATATATATATATATATATATATATATATTTCTACAACATGAAAAAAATAATAGTGATAATTATACCAAAATTACAATAGTGGTTTTTTTTTAATTTTTGCAAGACAATGGGGTTAAGTGATTTGCCCAGGGACACTCAGCTGAGCAAGTATTGATTGTCTGAATCTGGATTTGAACTTAGTTCCTCCTGACTCCAGGACTGGACCTCTATTAACTGCTCCATCTAGCTGCCCCTATAGTAGTGATATGAGGTAAAATCTTTCGGGGCTGTAATTTAATATTTTTCTGAGATTTGATTTCAGTTATGATTGTCTGAATTGTAATTGGTCCAATAACATACCATGTAAGGGAAATACCAAATGCTGTTGAAAGAGTCAGAGAAGTGCTACAGGTAGATGTCTGTACCTGGGATGGTTGAGGGGATAACCTTGCAGAGGCAAAAGTTTTCTTATTAAACTATTTCCTTCTGAATAGGTAATTGTCCCACATGGCTAATTTTGGCATTATTATTATGAATAATGTGGATTGGTTGCTCCAAAATAAAACTAAAAATGATTCTTACCTGGAATCAAACAGAGTTAAGGAAGCTTACATTTATGTCATCATTTTGTACTCTATAAAGAACTGTCTTAATATTGTTCTTTTCATACAAAATTTGCATTCAAAAGATAGATGGGTTTTAAAAGTTTATATATGCATACATACATCAGTAGATATATATATATGTATATATATATATATATATATATATATAAAAGCTGAATTTTGTTGTTGCAATACTAAATCTCTCTGAATTTCTATAGTTGTATGCAAATATGATAGATCTTTTAAAATTTTACCCCTATGAATTTGTGGACACTAGTATTCTTATATAAGATTAGGTCCTTAAAATATATCATTCTTTTTGGATGATATGAGGATAACATAGCTTCAAAAAGAAATAATAAGGGGTGGCTAGGTGGTGTAGTGGATAAAACACCAGCCCTGGAGACAGGAGTACCTGGGTTCAAATCCGGTCTCAGACATTTAATAATTACCTAGCTGTGTGGCCTTGGGCAAGTCACTTAACCCCGTTTGCCTTGCAAAAACCTAAAAAAAAAAGAAATAATAAAATAGGATAAAATGTAATTTGGGTAAAGATTTAACAGTTTTAAATTTAAATGTAGTAAACTTTACTTTGAGAAAAAGCAAAAGACTAAATATTTTCTAAGAACTAATATATATATTGTTGAGTTGTTTTTCAAGCAAGTGTCTCTTTTCATGATCCCATTTGGGGTTTTCTTTTTTTCTTTTTGGGTTTTTTTTTGTTTGTTTTTGTAGATAAATGGGGTTAAGTGACTTGCCCAGGTCACACAGCTAGGTTATTATTAAGTATCTGAGACTGGATTTGAAATCAAGTGCTCCAGACTCCAGGCCTAGTGCTCTATCCACCGCCCCTGAGTTTTCTTGGTGAAGATACTGGAGTGATTTGCCATTTCCTTTTTCAATTCATTTTACAGAAAAGAAACTGAAGCAAAGAAGGTTAAGTGACTTGTGCAGGATTACATAGTAAGTGTCTGAAGCCAGATTTGAACTCAGGAAGATGAATCTTTCCTGACTCCAAGACCATTATACTATCCCTTATGTGAAAGAGAAAGAGAGAGAGAGAGAGAGAGAGAGAGAGACAGACAGACAGACAGACAGACAGACAGACATATACATACATATTCACATAAGTCTATATAGAGAGACAAATATAATTGACTTTACTGACTTGTGTGATACTGAACAAGTCACTTAACTTTTTGCCTCAATTTCCTCAACTATAAAATGAGCTAGAGAAAGAAAATGGCAAGGATCTTTGCTTAGAAACACTCAAATGGGACTGTGATGAGTTAGATACAATTGAAAAACAATTCAATGGCACATATATTAGTTCTTAGAAAACAATCTAATCTTTTTTGATTTTCCCTGAAAGTTTTTTTGTTTTGGGGTTTTTGTAAGGCAAATGGGGTTAAGTGGCTTGCCCAAGGCCACACAGCTAGGTAATTATTAAGTATCTGAGGCCACATTTGAACCCAGGTACTCCTGACTCCAAGGCCGGTGCTTTATCCACTACGCCACCTAGCCGCCCCTTCCTGAATGTTTTTACAACAATAACAAAAAGACTAGTATAAGGTTAACTTCATAAGGTTTGGATATGAACTTGCTTTTGGAAAACCAAATTTAAGAGGAACACCCCTCCACAACTGCCTTGGGAATGTGACTTATTCCAGAATTTCCTAATATCAAATTCCAAATTTCCAAATATCAAACAGATTCAAGATGAAATAAGTTGATTAGTTTTCCTATTGAGTCTTTTTAACTAGGTTTATTTCTTTAGGGGATATATTGGATTATGACACTACCTCTGTTCAACTTTTATGATGTTAAAGGGAGCAAAGGAATTGTAATTTTAAAAAAATTTTGTGATGTTTATGGCCTTGTATATTCTTTCAATATCTGGGAAATCTCTTTGGAGATTTGTGGAGTGGTGCATTTGTTTCATGTATAAATCTAGTTCCCTAACTTATAGCCTCTGATGATTACCCAATTTCATCTCCCTGATTCTAAATTGCCAGCAATCTGGTTTCTATCAATCCTCAACAGACTTCTGCCAAATTCTTGACAAGATGAATAGTGAAGGAGATACCTCCACTGACTTAGGTTATTTTAAACTTTAATCTAGCTATTAGTATAGGGGTAAATTGGATAAAAAGGGGTAAATTGGAGAAAAACGTTTTTGCATTGTTTGAACCTAGCTTTGCATGATTAAGAAACCAGACCTATTACTAAACCAGTCAGATCAGAAAATTGATTCCAGGAGTGTGAGTTTTCTCCTGTTACATATTTCAAGTAATCCATATGTTTTGTCTGGAAACTTGCCTCCATGCTAACCAATGACATCATTGCTCCTAGATTGCTCCTTTGTTTAAATCTTATGAAATATGTAACTTATAGACACTCAGGGTAGGATGTGAAGTGGATCACACTTTTTGCAGCTCTCTCTTCTACTGATTAACTTAATAAATTTCTTTCTAAATTATTTCAGGTTAAGAATACTTGGTTTTCAACTCACAGTCCTCAACTGTGTAATGTCAACATAGAAGGTCTTTGGTGGAGTATCCCAGGATAAGTACTTGGCTCTATTTTATTATGCAATTTTATCAGTGACTTGAATAAAGGTATTGAAGACATGATTATCAAATTCTCAGATGCCAACAAAGCTTGGAGGGATAGCTAATGCATTGGAAAATGAAGTCAGAGTTCAAAAAAATCTTGGCAGGCTTTATGATGAAAACAAGAACTACTGTATATATATGTATATATATATATATATTTATATATATTTATTGTTTTATTTGATCTCATAACAACCCTCGGAGTTAGATACTACTATTATTCCTGTTTTATAAATGAGGAAACTGAGGCAATAGTGACTTGCCCAGGATCACACAACTAGAAAATGTCTGAGGCCAGACTTGAATTGTGGTCTTCTTGACTAAAGATCCAGTATGTTATTCAATGTTCTGCCTATTTGCCTCTTTTTTAAAAAAATATTTTTGGTTTATTTATTTTATTATTTTATATTACTACAATAATTTTGTTATAAGAGTAAACATAAACCTCCCCTCCCCCCTAAGATGATGAGAAACCTCAAGAAGAGTGAGAGAGAGAAAAAAAATGTATCTCAGTCTGTGTTCAGATTCCAATGGCTCTGTCTCTGGGGTGAATTTGCCTTCTTTATCATAAGTCTACCAGAGAAGTTGCTTCAATATTTTTCCCACAGTTGCTATTACTAACTGTATTTCCCTCCACTCTATTCCTCCCCACTCTTATTTATTCTATTCTCTCTCTCCTTTCATCCTGGCCCTGTCCAAAAGTGTGCTGTATCTTAGTGCCCTCTCTCCCCGATCTTCCCTTTCTTCTATCACCTATTCCTCCTTCCCTCCACCCATTCCTCCTTATCCCATCCCTTTCTTCTCATTTTTCTCTAGGGTAAGATAGATTTCTATACCCTATTAAGTGTGTATGTTATTTCTTCTCTGAGCCATTTCTGATGAAAATGAAGGGTCATTCATTCTCCCTTGCTTTCCCCCATTCCACTCCATTGAAAAAAGCTTTTTCTTGACTCTTGTGTGAAATATCTTAGCTCCTTCTTCCTCTCCTTTCTCTTCCTCTCAGTACTTCCCTTTATCACCCTTTATCACCCATTGACTTCATTTTTTCACTATAATATACCATTCTATTCTGCGCCTTTCTGTGCCCTATCTATATATGCTCCTTCTAACAGCTCTTATCAATGAGAAAGTTCATATGAGTTATCAATATCTTCTTCCCGAGCCAGAATATAAACAGTTCAATATCATTAAGTTCCTCATAGTTAGTCTTTCTCGTCCACCCCCTCTATGGTTCACCAGAGTCCTGTACTTGGAGATCAAACGTTCTGTTCAGCTCTGGTTGTTTCAATAGGAAAGTTTGAAAGTCCCCTGTTTCTTTGAAAGTCCATCTTTTCCCCAGAAAGAGGATGTTCAGTTTTTCTGGGTAGTTGATTCTCACTTGTAAACCACCATCTCTTGCTTTCTGGAATATCATATTACAATCCCCACAAGCCCTTAATGGAGATGCTGCCAGATCCTGTTTAATCCTGACTATGGAACCACAGTAGTTGAATTGTTTGTTTCTGGCAGCTTTAGATTTTTCTTTTTAACTTGAGAGTTTGGAATTTAGGTATAATATTCCTGGAAGTTTTTCTTTTGGGATCTCTTTCAGGAGGTGACTGGTGAATTCCCTTAATTTCTATTTTACCCTCAGCTTCTAGGATCTCAGGGCAATTTTTCTGTATTATTTCTTGAAAAATGAAGTCTAGGCTCTTTTCCTGGTTGTGACTTCCAGGTAGTCCAATAATTTTTAAATTATTTCTTCTAGATTTGTTTTTGAGGTTGTTGTTTTTCCAGTGAGATATTTTACATTTTCTTCTAATTTTTGACTTTTTTTGGAAGAGTTTTATTTCTTCCTGATTTCTCACAATGTCATCAGCTTCCTTTAGTTCCATTCTGCATTTGAAGGAGTTATTTTCTTGAGAGCTTTTTTAATCTCCCTTTCCAGCTGGCCAGTTCTGCTTTTTTAAGTCATTCTTCTCCTCATTTGCTTTTTCCATTTGGCCTAAATTACTTTTTAACATATTATTTTCTTCAGTATTTTTTTGTATTTCATTCACCAAGCTGCTGATTTGGTTTTCATGATTTTTCTGCATCACTCTCCTCCCAAGTTTTCCTCCACTTCACTTAATTGCTTTTCAAAGTCTTTTTTGAGCTCCCCATAGTCTGAGCCCATTTTTCTATTTTTCTTGGAGGTTTTGGATATGGAAGTTTTGATTTTGTCATCATCTGAGTATATGTTTTGATCTTCCATGGGACCAAAGTAATTTTCTATGGTCAGATTCTCCTTTATCTGTGGTTTACTCATTTCCTCAGCCCAAGACTAATTTGCAGCACTTCCAAGGCTTTGGGGTTTTTTTTGGGACACCCCACTGGGTCCTTTATTCCTCCAAGGTCTTATGCTTTCTTGCCTGTGCTTTGATATGTTGATAAGCACATGCACTCCCCTCTGCCCTGGAGCTGGGAGGAGGAACCCTGCTTAGTATGGAAGGCCAAACTGCAACCTGGATCTGAGTGTGGGCAAACAGAAGAGTCCTGCTCCAGGGAGAGCAGAGAGATTTCCATAGTCTCCCCGACCTCCTTACCATCTGTGGGCTGTACTCTGGAGGTGCAGGCTGGTTTCTGCTGATTTTTGCTGCAGGTTCTACAGCCTGTGCACCTCACAACACGCTTATTCTGGTATAGCAGAGTTCTCTCACCACTCCTTCAAGCTGTTCCCAGTGATCTCTGGGCTGGGCTGGGCTACACTGTGCTGTGGCCAGGGCTATTTCCAACTCCTGGCCCTGGTGAAACACACCTTTCCTGTGGAACTTCTAAGTTATCTTGGACTGGGAAAATGTATCACTCAGTCTTTTTTTTTTTTTGCAAGGCAAATGGGGATAAGTTGCTTGCCCAAGGCCACACAGCTAGGTCATTATTAAGTGTCTGAGACCGGATTTGAACCCAGGTACTCCTGACTCCAGGGACAGTGTTTTATCCACTGCGCCACCTAGCCACCCCATCACTCAGTCTTTCTGTGGGTTCTGACCCTCTAAATTTTGGCTAGAGTCATAATTTGTTGGCTTTTGGAATTCTGGGGAGAAAGAGTTTCTGGGAAATGTTGCCTTTAAGCTGCCATCTTGGTTCCCCCATCCTATTTGCCTCTTATAGGATGAATTAAAAACATTATTTAAAAATTGTCAATTACCTCTCTAGAATGGATTCATGATGCCTCAGAGGAAAGAATCCCAGGATCCTTCCCATCTTTAATTGAACTTATCTTAAAATTTACCCTAAGTTTATATTAGATACTATTTTCCCTTAGTTCCTTTATTTTTTAATGAAACAAAGGGGAAAAAAGTGCATTAATCATGGAAAAAAAATCACAATTCCTGTTAATTAATTAACAGCATTCTTTTACTAAGAACTATGATACAATTAGTTGGGAGGATACCTTGGAACCAGTCATCATTTAATCGCTTCTAGAGTTTGACTGTTGGTGAAATGGCCAAGCTCATCCTACTCTCCTTTTGTCAGTGGGCACTATCTCAGATGTAAATGACCCCTGCTCTAGATACCCTTCCTTGGGTTTTGGTGAAGGTGCATTTTATGCATTTTGGCTATATCTCTAAACCAGGAAAATTCTCTGGGATTCTAGGGAGATGCAAGCATTATCTTTTCAAATGCCTCCCCAGTATCATTCAAACTCAAAATAGTCCAAGAGGCACAGATGTAATCTCTGTTCCTGTTCTCTAATTAGAAGAAACATATGAAACAATAGTCAGCTGTGGTACAGAAGACAAGATCCTGAAGTGTTTAGGTTATGGAAGAAAATGGTCAGATACCAGTGAGAAAACGGCATGTGGTAGAGCCTGGTAGCCCATAGGCAGAGAGAGGTAAGACAGATGGTCAGTTGTTCCATTTCACCAGAAGGAAGAGAGTTGGAGACTCTCCACTGATACAAGCTGTACAAGTATTCAATCAGCCTGTTTGATGAAAGGGGTTTTTGCATGCTCAACTAAATTAGATGGATCCCAGGAAAGCCTGAGTTTGCGGAGGAAGGAGATGTAAGAATGTAGATTTTAAAGAGATGAATTTTTTCAAAGCTTGTAGTTTGGAACAAAGTCAGCAATTATGGAATAAACAGTACTAAACTGTGTGCTACTGGGAGAAGTTCAGAGAAGAGAGAAGAGTCAATGAATGGGGTTGGACTTGGCATAGGTTATGAAGAATAATAGATTTCAGTTCAGCAGGTAGAATGGAGAGGTCATTCCCAGAATGGTAACGGAACAGATATTCATGAAATTGGCTATTCCTTCTCTTGGGGCTTCTTTGTGATTGATTTCAAAGAATTACTTGTGATATACACTCTAATAGGATAAACATTTATTAATTAGGGAAGATATAAAGTTTAAATAAGACAAAGTCCCTACATTCAAGGATAAACAAATCATGTGGTCACAGCAAAGATAGATTAGCATCTTTGGAATGTTAAAAGACCCAGAGGAAGGTACTCAATGTATTAGCTGAATGCCCTATTGAGAATTTATAGAAAACCAGGATGAAAAAATAAATAGCAACTAGAGAATTGGAAAAAAATAGGAAAAGGTATTTATGGAAATAATACAATAATACTTCATGTATTATTGAAGTACAAATAGAATAAGAGAAGACACACTGTGACTAAATGAGAAGGAAAAGTGAGAGAGAATGAAACCAAAAAAACCCCAATCTAACAAATTACAACTCTTTTGCATCCAATTGTCTTATTTAAAATAAAGTAATTTGAGTGAATTTGATTGGCTTTACTAAAATTTGACATTTTTTGTAATAAATGAGTGGGTTGGTGATTTCTCCCAATACTTAAAAAAAACCAGTTGAATTGAAAAGCATTATCTACCTTGAAGGCCTCAATTCATTCTATAGAACTTGTTCAAGGTTTCCCTCTGCTGATCATGTAGTGTATATTTTCTTTCAACTTTGTCCACTATGATGCCACCTAGTTGCCATGAATTCTTTATAGGTTCTATAAAATTTTGGGGGAAGGTTGAAAAGTAAAATATCTGGCCTTCAGGCACCAGTGGTCATAATAGTCACCATTATATGTGTTTATATTGTACACACTATTAAGTGCTTTGAGGGAATGTTTTTTCTTTTTCTTTCCTTTTCTTTTGTTTCTTTTCCTTTTGTTCGTTTTCCTTTTGTTTATTTCCTTTCTTTCCTTTTTCTTTTCTTTGTCTTAGTGTATCTAACACCTAGTATAGTAACACTAGTATAGTACCCTAAACTTAGCAAATATTGAATTCAATTGAATTTACGTAAAAACATTAATAAAAATTGTGCAGGGTAGAAAAGAAGAAAGCTATGACCTGAAGTGCAGAGGTAAAACCTTCCACATCCATGAAAACATGGATCCATGAATTAGTTGTTTTTTATGCATCAGTCTTAGATTATAGATTATAAATTCTTTAAGGAAAGGAGTCATTTTCTTACACTTCTGTTCCAATTGAGAACTAAGTTGTAGAACCTGATCTGGAATCCCAGCTCTTTCTTTTGTTATCTGTGTGACCTTGGGCAAGTCACTTAAATTCTCTGAATCCTGGAGTATTGTGTAGTACATTTGTTTCCCAGCACAAGTCTAAGTTCCTGACTTATAGTTCCTGATGCTTACCCAATATGATCTCCCTAAGTCTGAATTGCCACCAATCTGGTCCCTATCACTCCTTAACATAAACCTATCAAATTCTTGAAAGAGGAACATTGAAGGAAATGCCTTCACTGATTTAGGTTAATTTAAATCTTAATCTCGTTATCTACTTCTATAATTGTGCTTCCACTGGTATAGAATATTAGGCTTGAAATTCCAAAGGGGGTAAATTATGGGAAAACTTTATAGTATGGCTGATTGATTGAGAAAGCAAACCTATTTCTTAGAAACCAAATCCATTTAAGGCTTAACTCAGGATCTGGGTTATGCTAATCAGAAACCCAATCCGATCTGAAAGTTGATGCCAGGAATGAGTTTTTTCCAGTTTTCAAGCAATTCATGTTTTATCTGGAAATAAGGGAAGGAAATAAACATCTATATAATGTCTAAGCACTTATTTTTTGTCATTTAAATAAATTTATTTATTTATTTTCCCAACTATATGCAAAGATAGTTTTCAACATAAGATTTTTCGTTTCATAATTTTCTCCTTCTCTCCTTTCCCTCCTTCTTCTCCTTGGCAGTGAGTAATCTAATATAGTTTATACATCTATAACTAATGTTAAACATATTTCCATATTAATCATGTTGTGAAAGAAGAATCAGAACAAAAGTGAAAAATCCATGAGAGGGGGAAAAAACATAAAACATAAAACAAATTTTAAAAAAGAGAAAATATTAAGTCACTCGGATTAATTTCTGAGAATAGTTAAATCATTGACAGTTGATTTTCAAACAATATTGCTGTTCTGGTATATATACAATGTTCTGGTCATGTCACTCTCAAAGGCACTTAGTGATAGAGATCAATAGATAGGAAATTAGATGTTCATTTTGTTCCAGATAACTGTACAAAGTGCCAAAGATAAAAATATTAATCATAATCATCCTCCTCCTCATCATCATCATAATGGCTAGCACTTGCATGGCTATAAGCCGACCAAGTACTTTTCAAGCATTATTTTCTACAACTCTGGAGGTAGGTACCTCATCTATAAGTTGAGGAAACTAAGGCAAGCTGAAGTTAAGTGACCTGCTTAGGATCACACAGAATGTTATCTGAATGAATCTGAATTTACTTCATGTCAATCTCAGTATTTGTTGTGCCCTCAGGGAGTTTACATCCAAATAGCAGAAGACAACACAAGAAAAGGAACTGGAATGGGCTAGGTGATGATGTATCATATGACCTTTTGTAGAAACTATTAGGAAATGGCTTGGAGTCATTTCCAGCTCCATTCACGTTCTATTTCTGGATGAGAAAAGGAGAAAGTTCAGAGATCAGCACTGAAGGGATTGAGGTTCAATTGGAGAAGGGGGGAAATAAGGATGTTGGGCAGAATGACATTGAAGAGAGGTCATGATATAGCTTCACTATAAACCTTAGATTGAGTTTGTCACCAATATATATCACAGAGAAGCATTGATCCATACATATAAAGTGCTCAGGACACAGGTGTAGAAAAATCAGTTCAGCTCCCAAGACTTTATGGTGGGCGATGTCTTTGTTGGTTAATATTGTTGGGCTGCTCCTGTCTGTCTGCTCTCAGTCTCTTGTGGTGTGCAGAGTGCCCAGCATAATTCCGTTATCTTGTCCTTTGGGTTGGTAAGGCTCTATGAAACATAAGAGTCTGTATGAATGACCTTTCTTTTCAGTCAACCCATCAGTCAAAAACTGTACAGCTGCCAGAAAAATTATATACTTTGCTTGAAAAGGTTTCAAAGGGGGCAGCTAGGTGGCACCGGGTTTGGAGTCAGGAGTACCTGAGTTCAAATCTGACCTCAGACACTTAATAATTATCTTGTTTTGTGGCCTTGGGCAAGCCACTTAACCCCATTTGCCTTGCAAAAACCTAAAAAAAAGTTTCAAGGGCACTGCTAAGGGACCCTTTTACTTCTGCATTTTACAAGTTGTACATAGGAATCTGATGCCTTCTACTTTCAGTTCCTGATTCAAGTGGGGTATTCAGCTAAGTTGTTACTTCTTCCTCATAGGGAGATAGTTTCTGCTACCACTGTTTTTCTTTTGATTTATGTATTTATCCATCTATTTACTCATCCATTCATTCGTTTATGTTTGTTTATTTATTATTGCCCCAAAACCTTTTACAACAACACAGCTCTTTTAAAAAGCAAGAGAAAGGCAGCTAGGTAATGCAATGGATAGAGCACCTGCCCTGGACTCAGGAGGATCTGAGTTCAAACCCAACCTCAGGTACTTAATAATGGCCTAGCTGTGTGACCTTGGGCAAGCCATTTAACCCCAATGCCCTAAATAAAAAAAATAGCAAGAGAGCCCTCAGACACCTAATCATGATAATAGAGAGAAAAACTTTAAAGGATTTTCTCCAATAAAGGTAAAATGTATACTTTTTCAGGCTTGGCTAGATTTCATATTTCCTATTCAAAAGAAGATTTCTTGAACCAGGTGCCAATCACTTTGAAACAGAATTGTTCTTTCAAACTAGTTACTTTAGAACTGATTCTGCTTTCTTAATTTGATTTCCTGGTCAGCAGAGGCAATGTCTTTGTTAGAGGTCTCTCTCTCTCTCTCTCTCTCTCTCTCTCTCTCTCTCTCTCTCTTGCAAGGCAATGGGGTTAAATAACTTGCCCAAGATCACAGCTAGATAATTATTAAAGTACCTGAGGTGGATTTGAACTCAGGTCCTCCTGACTCCAGGACTGGTGCTCCATTCACTGTGCCACCTAGCTGCCCCTCAGAGGCCTCTCCTACTTAGAATTAGAATTTCTTGGGGCTTACTGCTTAATTTCTGAACTGTCTTAAGTGAGTTACGGCACCCTTAGTTTTTCAATCCCCATTGTGCTAGAGAAGAAAGACACATGGGAAATAACCAAGACCAAAAGGTAGGACTGTGTTCTTCCCCTTGCCCACACCTGACAGGTCTCATTTTTGCCTTTGCTATAGATACAGCAAAGAACTGACTTACTCATAGGTGTCTTCAGTTTGTTTCTTTATCTAAATGAAAACCATTTGGACACGCTCCTCTAGTCTTCTCTCATTTCTCATTCTTTGTGGAAGAATTCCTAGGGATGAGAAGAGTTGCTATCCAAGAAGTCTGGTCATATCCTTTCTATGAGTTAGTCTAATGACCAGAATATCCAGGTGCCAGGGTCCATCACCTCCCTTCCCTTTCCAAAAAGTAAAACCAATGCGATTTACTCCCCAAGCCCTATTGTCTCAGCACAGCCATAATCCCTGTTGTCTCCAGATTACCTTGAATGTGGCAAAAGCTACACATAAAATAAACTATCACAGGATCGTCAACACTGGGACCAGGATGTAAAGGAACAGCCAATTTGAATTCATATTGGACTCTCTAGTCCCAGTACCTAAAACAAGAAGTTAGGATCAATTAGAATCAATATGTTGTGGGGAAGGGGGAGGAAGAACTGGCAATGGGAGTATGTGAAGGAAGCATGGGGAGGAGTGGGTAGGATGAGTAAATAAGAAAGAGAGACTAGCAGAAATTTTACACCTTGTAGAATTTTTTGGCATTTGGGTAAACAAGAACCAGCAAAATGGCATGGGGGGAGAATGAAAAGTATGAAGTATAGAAAGAGGGGGGGGGCCTATATGATTGGAACAGAGGGAAGAAATATAAACATGATCATATAAAGCTATGAATAAAAATAACAATAGGCAGCATCTCTCTTCTAGAGTTCTCTCTGACCCAGTATTTGTTGTTCCTTCAGATCTCCCTCAATTTCTCCCCAGAGTTACCTTCCTTCTTCTTCAGTGTATACACATACACACACACACACACATATATCTCCTTATCTCCTATCCTTTCTCTGTTCTATCATGTAGATGCACCCAGAAGTTGGATGATAGAGGAAATATTAGGCAGAGAGAAAATAGTTAAATTTCTGCCTTTCTATGCTGACCTTTTGAAAAAAAATATTGTGGTATAGGAAAAAACTGTCTTGCATCACTCTGGGAAATGTATGCCTCCCTCACCTGGATCTTGGAATTCATTCATTACTCAAACCCTAAGCTTCATTGACAGTGAGAGTGTTTCCATCTCACTTCCTCAAGGTCAGAATTAGCTTCAAGGAGTGTTCTTCAGTCCAGGAAATTCCCACACAATAGGCTAAGGAAGGATTGAGCAACTGAGTAGCTCAGTGAGCTTTACATGCTTCCCCAGGAAAGATCAGTCTAGAATTCAATCAATCCTATTCAGATATTTGGGCTGCATCATAAGTGTGTGACTTGGGGTCAAGCTTTCCAGTCTTAGTTTTCTGGCCTCTATTTTCAGCTTATATAAAATGAAAGAGCAACTCTGTCCCTCCTACTCTTTCTAAGAGGGAAAGTTGGAGGGGAGACAGATTTTGGAAAGGTATGAAGATAGGGGAGTGGAAGGAAGCTTTAAAAGTGTACAAGAGTGTGGTAGTGGGATGGGTCCAAATAGGGGCAAGTGATTCATTTACCAAAGACAGTTAATCCAAACTTCTGAATATGTATCTTTCCTGAGACTGATATGATATGAGCTTCATAACATCCACTGTCTTCAGAAGTCAGATATGTGATCTTCAGAGACTTTCCATCAGGGGAAGACAATCTCCCAATGTATTCCTTCTGGGGAATGATCCAGAATAGACTCTTCTTCTCTGAACAGATGGTGAGTAGGTGCAGATTCTTAGTGAGAAAATACCACTTAATCCACAAAGTCTCATTTCCAATTTTTGCATCTGGATGAAACAGAACATTATCTTCCTGAGTCCTGTTTAAAGAGGACATCTTCACTGATATGATGCAATTGTCTGTGACAGGAAAGAATAACACTTATCAGGGAATAGGAAAAGTAGCCAAGGGAATTAAAAATATAGAAAGGTCCTGAAAGAGTTTTCCTTACATGTACCATAGGCATCTGAGATTCATATGTATACCATTGTCTTTTCCTCCAAATCTTACTCTTCTCCAGACATCCCTTTTTTTTTTTTGAGGTCTGATCTCAGTTTCTCAAGGATAGAACCTTCTATTCAATTGTGAATGTTCTCTCTCCTATTCTTCATAGTCAATTGGTCACCATATTTTATCTCTTCTGCTTCTATAGCATCACTATAGTCTTTCTATCTCTATAACCTTGGGACAGACCTTGATTTAAAAAAGGCCAAAATCTCCCACTGCCTCATGGGCCATTGCTAGGCATCTTGACCTTTGTCTTGCACTAGACTCCAATGACACTAGAGGAGAGAATGAGGCTGATGATGTTGTACAGCAGCTCACCCAAATTCAATTCATGCACAAATTAAGACAGCATGCTCTTGAAGCCATTGGTCTTCTTCGAGAATGAAGCATATACAACAGCAACCTATAAAAGCTATTCTTTCTACTCACATAGCTACCCCCTAGATCAGGTTCTCACTTCTTGCTTCGATTGTAGCTTCCAGATTCATCTCCCCACTTCTATTATCTCTTTCTACTCCAGTGTAACCTCCACAGAGAAACCATTACAACTCCCTGCCCAAATGAGAATACAAACTCCTGACCCTTTCCAGACTTCCTGTGTTCTTTCCCTTTAAGCTTTCTTCATTCCAGACAAACTTAACTATTAACTGCTTGCTCCTCAAAGTCTGCATTTCCCATTTCCATATCTTCACCCAGACCAAAACCCCCATGGCTAGAGAGTACACTTTGCTTGCCTGTATCTATCTATCTATCTCACTTTCAAGTCTCAGTTCACGTGGTGGCTATTATGGTGTATCAGAAAGTAGAATAGAATTGGCATAGGAGTCTCAGTTCAAATCTATTCTCAGTGGGATGGTGGCATGTCCAAGAGTGATCCTGAGGGGAGGCTAGGTGGCACAGTGGATAGAGCACCAGCCCTGGAGTCAGGAGTACCTGGGTTCAAATCTGGTCTCAGACACTTCATAATTACCTAGCTGTGTGGTCTTGGGCAAGCCACTTAACCCCATTGCTTTGCAAAAACTAAAAAGAAAAAAAAAAAGAGAGAGAGTGATCCTAAGCTGAGGCCACATTCTAGTTTCAGTTCCGAAATGATCTTATTCTTTGGCTGTGGACAAGCCATGCTCCCTTGCTTTTCATTTTTATGAAATGAAGCAAGGGGATTAGATTACCTCCAAGGTCCTTTCCAGATCCATGATCTTGTGACCTATGCAGCAGCCTAGGGCAGGGCAGAAAAGGGTTTCCTAGGAGTGCGTGTGCGTGTATGTGGGGGGGTTGGACTGAGGAGTCAAGTGACTTTTTCAGGGTCATACAGTGTAGCCAGCTAGGTAGCTAAAGAGTCAGGAAGACCAAAGTTCAAATCCAGCTTTAGATACTTCTTAAATTGTAACCCTGGGCAAATCACTAACCTCTGCCTCTATTTCCTCCAATATAATAAGAGTCAGAAAAGCACCTACCTCACAGGGTTATTAGATCAAATGATAATATTATAAAGCAGTTGATGATCAATGCCTGCACATAGTAGATGCTGATGAAGTAGGTGCTTGTTCCCTTATATTTCAAAGGTAGGGTTAAATTGACACATCACAAATTAAACTGGCATAATATCATCTTATGGAAAGATCATTTATTTAAAAGGCTGAGTCATGGGGCGGCTAGGTGGCAAAGTGGATAGAGCACCGGCCCTGGAGTCAGGAGTCCCTGAGTTCAAATCCAGCCTCAGACACTTAATAATTACCTAGCTTGTGGCCTTGGGCAAGCCACTTAACCCTACTGCCTTGCAAAAACTGAAAAAAAAAAAAAAAAAGGCTGAGTCATGGGGTCATTTACATCAAGAAGAAATATTAGCAGTCAATTAGTACAATCTCATTTCACAGTTGAGGAACTGGTGACTCAAAGAGAATAAGGAATTTGCCCAAAATGCCATATAGCTCATAAGCATCAGAGGCAGAATTTGAATTCAGGTTCTGTGACTCAGCTGAGTCCTTTTTTCCTGTCTCTCACATCTTAGTTCCTAAGTTTGTGTTCATCGGGCAGAAGATAGAACCTCTTCATATCCTATTCAGGATGAACTCCTTTCCTCCAGGGATCTAATATCTGTGAGACTGTTAATTGTGGCGTGGATCCATCCAAGATGATGGCAACGAAGGCAGCATTTCCTGAGAACTCCAACCACCTAAATCCCCAAAAAACAAAGGATGGCTCTAGCCAAAATTTAGTGGGGCAGAACCCACAGAAAGACTGAGTGATATATTTTCCCAGACCAAAATAACTTAAAAGTTGTGTGGGAAAGCTGTGTTTCAACAGGACTGGGAGTTGGGAAAAAAGCTGCAGATGCAGCCCAGAGATCACCTGCAACTGCTTGAAGAGGCGGTGAGAGAACTCTGCTGCACCCGGGTGAGTGTGGAGTGAAGAGCACCGGCTGCAGAATCTGCAGCGAGAATCTGGAGAAAGCATCCTGCACCCCCAGAGACAGTAAGGGAAGTCTGCAGAGATTTCTCTGCTCTCCTTGGGGTGGGACTCTGCTGTTTGCCTACACTCAGACCCAGGTTGCCTTTTGGACTTCCATACTAAGATAGTTGGTTCCCTCCTTATAGCCCCAGGGCAGAGGGAATTACTGGACCATCTACATATCAAAGCATGGCCTAGAGAGCATAACACCTTGGAGGAATAAAGGTCCCAGTGGGGTGTGTGTGTGTGTGGGGACACAACCCCAAAGCCTTCGAAGTGCTGCAAATTAGCCTTGGGTTGAGGAAATGAGTAAACAACAGAAAAAGAAGAATCTGATCATAGAGAATTACTTCAGTCCCATGGAAGATCAAAACACATACTCAGATGATGACAAAATTGGAGCTTCCGTATCCAAAACTTCCAAGAGCTCAAATTGGACTTAGAAAAGCAATTAAGGAGGGCAGCTAAGCAGTGCAGTCGGGGGTGGCTAGGTGGCACAATGGATAAAGCACCGGCCCTGGAGTCAGGAGTACCTGGGTTCAAGTCTGGATCTCAGACATTTAATAATTACCTAGCTGGTGTGGCCTTGGGCAAGCCACTTAACCCCATTTGTCTTGCAAAAAAAAAAAAAAAAAACTAAAAAAAATCAATTAAGGGGGATGGAGGAAAAATTGGGAGGAGAAATGAGACCAATGCAGAAAAATCATGAAAACCAAATGAAAACCTTGGTGAAAGATAAAAAAAAATACTGAAGAAAATAATTAAAACCAGTTTAGGCCTAATGGAGAAAGCAAAACAAAAGACAAATGAGAAGAATGCCTTAAAAAACAGAATTGGCCAGTTGGAAAAGGAGATAAAAAAGCTCTCTGAAGAAAATAACTCCTTCAAATGCAAAATGTAACTAAAGGAAGCTGATGACTTTGCAAGAAATTAGGAAGAAATAAAACTCTTCCAAAAAAAATCAAAAATTAGAAGAAAATGTGAAATATCTCATTGGGAAAATAACTGACCTTGAAAACAGATCCAGAAGAAATAATTTGAAAATTATTGGACTATCTGAAAGCCACAACCAGGAGAAGAGACTAGGCTTCATTTTTCAAGAAACAATATAGCAAAATTACCCTGAGATCCTAGAAGCTGAGGGTAAAATAGAAATCAAGAGAAATCACGGTCACCTCAAAGGGATCCCAAAAGAAAAACTTCCAGGAATATTATAGCTAAATTCTAAAACTCCCAAATCAAAGAGAAAAGTCTAAAAGCTGCCAGAAACAGACAATTCAACTATCGAGGTTCCATAGTCAGGATTACACAGGATCTGGCAGCATCTCCATTAAGGGCACATAGGGATTGTAATATGATATTCCAGAAGGCAAGAGATGGTGGTTTACAAGTGAGAATCAACTACCCAGCAAAACTGAACATCCTCTTCCAGGGGAAAAGATGGATTTTCAGTGAAACAGGGGACTTTCAAAATTTCCTATCGAGACAACCAGAGCTGAACAGAACGTTTGATCTTCAAGTATAGGACTCTGGTGAACCATAGAGGGGGTGGACGAGAAAGACTAACTATGAGGAACTTAATGATATTGAACTGTTTATATTCCGGCTCGGGAAGAAGATATTGATAACTCATATGAACTTTCTCATTGATAAGAGCTGTTAGAAGGAGCATATATAGATAGGGCACAGAAAGGAGCAGAATAGAATGGTATATTATAGTGAAAAAATGAAGTCAATGGGTGATCAAGGGAAGTATTGAGAGGAAGAGAAAGGAGAGGAAGAAGGAGCTAAGATATTTCACAATAAGAGTCAAGAAAAAGCTTTTTTCAATGGAGTGGAATGGGGGAAAGCAAGGGAGAATGAATGACCCTTCATTTTCATCAGAAATGGCTCAGAGAGGAAATGGCATATACACTTAATAGGGTGAGGAAATCTGTCTTTCCCTGGAGAAGGATGGGAGGAAGGGGGGAATAGGTGATAGAAGAGAGGGAAGATCGAGGGTGAGGGTACTCAAATGCAACACACTTTTGAACAGGATGAAAGGACAGAGAGAATAGAATAAATGAGAGTGGGGAGAAATAGAGTGGAGGTACAGCTAATAATAGCCACTGAGGGAAAAATATTGAAGCAACTTCTCTGGTGGACTTAAAAGAAGAAAGCAACTCACCCCAGAGACAGTCATTGAAATCCGAACACAGACTAAAGTACATTTTCCATTTTCTCTCTCTCTCTCTCTCTCTCTCTCTCTCTCTCTCTCTCTCTCTCTCTCTCTCTCCCTATTCTTGAGGTTTCCCATCTTCTTGGGGGGGTGTTTATGTTTATTCTTATGTTTACTCTTATAACATTCATTTTACACCAATGTATGGCATGGAAACAATGTAGAGACTGTCAGACAGCCTTTTGGGGGGGGAAGGGAGGAGGGCGAAAAATGTAGAATTCAGAGCCTTGCAAAAAATGATAAGCACATATTACTATTGTATATAATTGGAAAAAAAATAAAATGTTAAAAATTAAAAAATTAAAAATTAAAAAAGAGAGAATAGAACATTAGGTAATCTTCTTCCACATGACATCCAGGATAGCTAAGATTCACCCACAAATAGTTATGGCCCTTGGACATTCACTTAATTTTTCTGGGTCTCTGTTGCCTCATTTGTAAAATGAGAATACTATGTGTATTACATGGAATTCATATACAGAAAAGCAGTACAGTATAGTGGGTAGAGTTCTAGAGTTGGGGGTCTGGAAGATTTAGGTTCAAATCCTATCATCAACAGTGGCTGAGTAACTAGGCATGTCCTTTTACCCCATTTTTCTCATTTATAAGACATGATGATTTTTAGGGTCCCTTCAAATTTATAATAAAGGGTCCTATATCTCAAAGTAATATACTATGGAAAATACTTGGTAAACTTTAAGACACCAGGTATTTATTCAAACTCATCATCAGCCATGTTGCCTTAAAAAAAAATCTGAAAGAACGTGTTCTCCTTAGGATTGTAACCAGGGGGGTGCTAGGTGGCACAGTGGATAGAGAGCTGGCCCTGGAGTCAGGAGGACCTGAGTTCAAATCCATCCTCAGACACTTAAAAATTACCTAGCTGTGTGGCCTTGGGCAAGCCTCTTAACCCCATTGCCTTGTAAAAAAAAAAAAAAACTAAAAAAAAAAGAAAAAAAAGGATTGTAACCAGGGATTCTCACAGATGAGTGGAGAGCAGAAACCTATAGGGATCCTGAAGTTTAAAGATAAAAATTCATTTCATAGTGACTTTTTTTCAGTCCTTCTGATTTTACATTACACACACACACACACACACACACACACACACACACACACACACACACATATATATTTGATTATATATTTCTTAGAATTTTTTGCCTGCAAGTATAATCCTTGGAGAATGTGAACAAATCAATGCTGCTTGCTAAAAAATAAGCAACATGAATATACACATTAATATATAGCTATATTATTAATAATTAAGGCACTTATCTCCCTGTAAGTCATTTTCTGTTTTGTAAGCTTATTTCCTCCTGAATTTCCATGGGGGTTCATATGAAAATTTCCAAAAAGAAAAGATGAAAAAGTACCTCTATAAGGCCATTGATCCTCACCTGAAAGACCAGTTGAAGGCCAGGAACAGAACTGGCCAAAAATTTTTTTTGAATTATAAAGATTTTATTTATTTTGAGTTTTGCAATTTTTCCCCTAATCTTACTTCCCTACCCCCACCCCCCACAGAAGGCAATTTGCCAGTCCTTACATTGTCTCCATGGTATACATTGATCCAAACTGAATGTGATGAGAGAGAAATCATATCTTTAAGGAAGAAACATTAAGTATAAGAGATAGCAAAATTACATAATATGATAATGGTTTTGGGGTGGCTAGGTGGTGAAGTGGATAGAGCACGAGTTCTGGAGTCAAGAGTACCTGAGTTCAAATCCAACCTCGGACACTTAATAATTACCTAGCTGTGTGGCCTTGGGCAAGTCACTTAACTCCATTGCCTTGCAAAAAAAAAAAAAGATAATTTTTTTTTAATTAAAGTTAATGGTCCTTGAAAAAATAAAAAGAAACTGGCAATCATGACTGACACACCAGACTTGCCTAGGGAGTGCTTGTGGTTTACCACAGGCTAGAAAAACAGACCAGAAAGTGGTCAGAGCCTCTCCTAAGACAGTGATTGCTCAACACAGATGAGGATAAGCTAATGGTTGGGGGTTTTGATGGTGATGAGGAGTTATCTGAACTTTATGATGAATAAAATGAGTTCAGTGACTTTATGCAATACATTTTTTTTTTCAAATTTCAGGCCCCAAATTTAAGGTGTAGTTTATTCATGGGAGCATGTTATACATGGAGAAATACGGTAAGTTCAAATCCAGCCTCAGACACTTAATACTTTATTTGTATGACTTTGACAAGTTACTTAACCCATTGCCTTGCAAAAACCAAGAAAAAGTGTGTGTGGGGGGGAAGTCTCACATGTTCAAAAAATTTATAGTAGCTCTTTTTTGAAGTGGCAAAGAACTGGAAATTGGGGAGATGACCCCCAAAAAGGGGTTTATACAAAATTTACACATTTATACAAAATTATACAAAAATATTTATGGCACCTCTTTTTGTGGTGATTAAGATTTGGAAATAGGGGCAGCCAGATGTCCCAGTGGATAGAGCACTGGCCCTGGAGTCAGGAGTACCTGAGTTCAAATCTGACCTCAGACACTTAATAATTAATTTACCTAGCTGTGTGGCCTTGGGGCAAGCCACTTAACCCCATTGCCTTACAAAAACTAAAAAAAAAAAGAGTGACTTGCCCAAGGTCACACAGGCAACTATTAAGTGTCTGAGGTCAAATTTGAACTCAGGTCCTCCTGACTCCAGGTCTGGCACTATGTCCACTGTGCCACCTAGCTGCCCCCCTTGTTCCTATTCTTCAATTAAATCAGGCAGCATCTTTCAGGGGAAAAATATTTTACTTTAATTATCTGGAAAATGGATTACAGGAGCAGCTGGGTGGTGCAATGGATAGAGCACTAGCCCTGGAGTCAGGAGTACTTGGGTTCAAATCCAGCCTCAGAACTTAATAATTGCCTAGCTGTGTAACCTTGGGCAAATCACTTAACCCTATGGCCCTAAATAAATAAAATTTTAAAAACAACAAGAATGGAAACAAAGTTGTCTATCAATTGGAGGAATGGGTAAATAAGCTGGGGCATCTGATTGTAACAGAATATTATTGTGCCCTAAGAAATGACAAGCTAAGGGAGCGGAGCCAAGATGGCGACAATAAAGGATCCAGTCTTAGGAGCTCTCTGATAAAACTCATAAGCTAAGGACTCTAACTAAACTTTCGAGAGACAGAACCCACAAAGGAACCTAGTGAGGCAGTTCTCCTACTCAAGGTAACCTGGAAAAGAGCAGAAAAGCTCTACTTCCCAGGGTCGGAGGGGCAGCCCGCCAGAGAGAAAGAACTTCAGCCTCCTGGAGGCAGCCCCAGGGCACTGGGAGCCCCGGCTCACAGCAGTGGGGGAGTCTCCTGAGCTGTACCCCGGGGAGCACCAGGCACAAAGTGGGGGAACAGAGGGGGACCTCTGCCAGAGTGGGCACTGGAGCCCAGCCCTCAGGGCACACAGCCAGCAGCTTGGTCTTTCCAAAGCCCAGACCCAGAAACAGAAGCAGGCGGAGCCAGTAAGCAGGAGCCCCCAGAGCATGGGCCCATTGAGCTGAGGGAGGGGAGTGAAGAGAGAGACTGCAGAGCTCTGTCCTCTGTCCCTGGAACAGGACTCTGGGACTCTGAACACATTCAGATACTGATCCCAGTCTAGGCCCCCCCATAGAACAGCAGAGTCCCCCCCACCTCAGCCCCGTGGCAGAGGGAGGTGCTTATGGTCATTCACAGACCAGGAGGGAGGACAGAGCCTCACTCACTGAGATCCTTGTGGGAGTGTCCCAAAATCTCAGGAAGCACCCCAAAACCAGGCCCAGGCTGGGAAAATGAGCAAGCAGAGAAATAAGAGGAAGACTATTGAGAAATATTTTGCAAATTAGCCCAAGAAGGATCAAAATACTCAGTCTGAAGATGAAGAAGCTCAAGTTCCTGCATCTAAAGACTCCAAGAAAAACAGAAATTGGGTTCAGGCTATGACAGAGATCAAAAAAGACTGAAAATCAAATGAGGGGCGGCTAGGTGACGCAGATGGGGCTGCTAGGTGGCGCAGTGAATAGAGCACCAGCCTTGGAGTCAGGAGTACCTGAGTTCAAATCCAGTCTCAGACACTTAATAACTACCCAGCTGTGTGGCCTTGGGCAAGCCACTTAACCCCATTGCCTTGAAAAATCTAAAAAAAAAAATCAAATGAGGGAGCTAGAAGAAAAACTGGGAAAAGAAAGGAGAGAGATGCAGGAAAAACATGAAAATGAAGTCAGCAGCTTAGTCAAGGAAATCCAAAAAAATGCTGAAGAAAATAGCATGCTAAAAAACAGCTTAGGTCAAATGGATAAAACAGTTCAAAAAGTTATTGAGGAGAAGAATGCTTTAAAAAGCAAAATTGGCCAGATGGAAAGAGATAAGAAAACTCTCTGAGGAGAACAAATCCTTCAGACAAAGAATAGAATTCAGGGAGATTGATGAATTTACCAGAAATCAGGAATCAATACTTCAAAACAAAAAAAATGAAAAATTAGAAGAAAATGTGAAATATCTCACTGAAAAAACAACTGATATGGAAAACAGACTTAGGAAAGATAATTTGAAAATTATTGGAATACCTGAAAGTTATGATCAGGAAAACAGCCTTGACATCATTTTCAAAGAATTACTACAGGAAAATTGCCCTGATATTCTAGAAGCAGAGGGCAAAATAGAAATGGAGAGAATCCACTGATCCCCCTGAGAAAGAGATCCCAAAAAACCAACCCCCAGGAATATTATAGCCAAGTTCCAGAACTCCCAAGTCAAAGAGAAAATATTACAAGCAGCCAGAAGGACACAGTTCAAATATCGTGGAGCTGCAGTCAGGATCACACGGGACTTAGCAGCAACTACATTGGAAGCTCGTAGGGCTTGGAATATAATATACCGGAAGGCAAAAGAGCTTAGAATGCAGCCAAGAATGAACTACCCAGCAAGGCTGAATGTCCTCTTCCAGGGAAAAAGATGGACTTTCAATGAACCAGGGGAATTTCAAATGTTCCTGCTGGAATGGCCAGAGCTGAACAGAAGGTTTGATCTTCAGATACAGGACTCAGGTGAAGCATGGAGATTGGAGGAGAGGGGGGAAACAGGAGGGACTTAATTAGGATGAACTGCATAGAAAAATGACACTGATAATACTCATATAAACCTTCTCAGTTAATAGAGCAGGTAGAGGGAGCTTTTATAGTTGAAGCACAGGAGAAAGCTGAATTTGAAGATAAAATATGGTGTAAAAATGGAGTCAATAGCAAAAAAGGGAAATGGAATGGGAGAAAGGAAAAGGAGAGGGGGAATAGTCCAAGATATTTCACATAATAAGATTTTTTTTTTTTTATTACAATGAGCTATTGCAATGATATGGAAAGAGGGAGGGCAAGGGGGAATGAGGGAACCTTTGCTCTCATCAGAGATGGCTAGGAGAGGAAACAGCATATATACTCAATGGGGTGTAGACAACTGGAGTAAGAAGGAGGGTGGAGCAGGGGGAAGGGGTGGGGATGTGAATAAAGGAGGAGAGGATGGACCATGGGGGGAGAGTGGTCAGATATAACACGTTTTCTTTTTTACTTCTTGCAAGGGGCTGGGATTGGAAGGCCTGTCCAGGACCATAGGGCCAGGTGGATTCTGGGCCTAAGGGGTGGTATGGGGGTTCAGGGATTCTTGGCCCCAGGACCAGGTATCTGTCTGCTGCACCACTCAATGACCCTACAGCAGAGTCAGAGTGAAAGGAGAGAGAAAATATAGTACATGGTAGTGGAGAAATAAGAAAGGAGGGAGTTACGATCAGCAATGGCAACGTTGGAAAAATATGGAAGTAACTTTTGTGATGGACTTATCATAAAGAATGTGATCCACCTGTGACAGAGTTGTTGGTGTTGGAACAAAGACTGAAGCACATTTTTTTGTTATTATTATTTGGGGGAGGGTGCAGGGCAAGTGGGGCTGGGTGGCCTGCCTGGGGCCGCATAGCAGGGTGATCTTTGGGTGTCTGGGGCCGGATTCGGACCCAGGTGCTCCTGGCTCAAGGACCAATACTCTGTCTGCCACCCAGCCACCCCCACTATTATTACTATTTTATTTTATTTTGGGTCTTTTTTTTCTTCTTTTTGGTTTTTGCAGGGCAGTGGGGATCGGGTGGCTTGCATTTCACATGGCTGGGTGATTGTTGGGTTTACAAGGCTGGATATGGATTCAGGTGCTCGTGGCTCCAGGGCTTTGTCCATTGCGCCACCTGGCCATACCTACAATTATTACTATTATTTTTTTAATTTTAATTTTTTTCTCTCCCCTTTACTTTTTTCGCCCAAGCAAGTCTATCTATATTCATGGGGGGGGTATTTTGTTTTCTTGTAAACAAGAATATTTTATTAATATAAAAAAATTTGTACAAAATGAGAATAAAATAATAAATTAAAAAGAAAAGAAACGACAAGCTAAAAAGCCTGGAAAGATTACATGAACTGATGCACAGTTGATGTAGCTATTCTCAGCAAAACAAGGCCCCAAAACAATCCCAAAAGACTAAAGATGACGCATACTATCTGTCTCTAGAGAAAGAACTGATATTATGTGGATCCATACTGAAGCATGCCATTTTTGACTTTTTTTCATTTTTTTCTTTTATTCCAGTTACAAAATGAATACTATAGAAATGTTTTACGTAATTGCACTTGTATAACGGATATCTGATTGTTTATATTGTAGCTCGGGGGTGAGGGAAGAGGGGGAGAGAAGGGAGAGGGAGGAAAGGAGAGAAGGGATAGGTGGGAGGAGAAGGGAGGGAAGGAGGGAGGAAGGAGAGGAAGGGAAGAAGGAGGGAGAGGGGAGAGGGAGTGGGAGGAGGAGGGGAAGAAGGGAGGTGAAGAGGGGAGGAGGGTTAGAGGAGGAAGGGAGGGGGGAAGAAGAAAGAGGGGGAGGAGGAAGAGAGACTGGAACTCAAAACTTTAAATTAAAAAAAATTAATGGAAGAAAAAAAAAGGAAAGGAAGAACTTGGCTGTCCCTGGGTCTGGTCCTCTCCAAGAGGGGCCAAAAGGGGTTTGGGTCTGGTATTTGCGAAATCTAAACTAAGAAGGCATCTCAGTGGGAAGCTGGCACCGACTCGACCTGCCTGTGCCCTGGCGGGTCCTCCCTCGGGCCCGGGCTGGGATCTCAGCAGGGAGTGCCCGGTACCAGTCGCTTCCCAACCTGTCCCCGCCGCCCCCTTGTCACTGTAGCCCTCCCTGAGCAATCGTCGCATTTCCCAGCCTCTGCCCCCCGACCCAGCCCTGCCCGACCCCTACCTTTCCCAGCTCCAGCTGAGAGGGCCAGGTAAGGGCAGGAACTCACCTGAGAGGCGAAAGAGAGCACACAGCAGAATCCAGAGCCCGGGGGATGATGCCAGGGTCCAGCTCCGACCCCAGGAATCAGACATAGCCCCCTGGATCAGGAAAAAGTCCTGGGAAAAGAGGTGGGGGTGCTGCGGGGCTGGAGGGCAGAGCTCCTCCTGCCCAGGACCGGGACCTGGCAGCTCCGACTTGGCGCGAGGATGACTCAACTCTCATCCAACCAGAGGAATCCGGAAAGTCGCTCAATTCTTCCCCTAGCGACAAAGCACTCAGAGGAAATCAGAAGAAATCAAACCACAAGATAGGGTGGCTGTTACTTTTTTTTAATTTTTGAAAGGTTTTATTTTGAGTTTAACAACCCCCCCCCCCCCATCTTGCTTCCTTCCCCCCACCCCTCACAGAAGGCAGTTTGTTAGTCTTAGACCGGAGGACCAGTGACTTTTCTTTTTTTTACCAATGACATCTTGGGGCGATGTATTGGCTCGTGTGGTGACTGGATTAATGAGGCCTGCTTGCACAAAGTCCTCAGCCTTGTTCTCTCTTCCAGAGTCTTTGAAATCCAGGGGAAAGTCAAGATGATGAAGGTCATCGGGGCTACAGCCTTGGATGTCTGACCAAGTTCTAAGCCCCGTGGAACAGGTTGTTCTCATCCCCCATTTCCACTGTGGGAGTCTTCAGTTGCTGGGGTTAGGCATCCCCCTAACTCATCAGAAGGGTTTCCTCAACCTGGTTCATCGGGGCTGCTGAAATAGCTTTTTGGAGCCCCAGAGGAAAAGATGGATGAGCAGCCCTGAGAAGGATTCAGGTAAGCCCTCAAGTCAGAGGCGCTAGGCCACCATGAACATTTCCACGCATTCCTACAAGTTAAAGACAGAGTAGATAGAATGTCACCCAAGAGGGGGAGGAATTAGCAACTGGGAGGACTGAAAAAGGCCTTCTATGGAAGGTGACATTGGAGCGGTTTTGAAGGAAACCAGGAGGCAGAGGTGAGGAAGAAGTACCTTCCTGGTGTGAAGGATACACAAAGAAAAGACCCAGAGACAATAACTGGAGTTTCATGCTCCAGGATGACTTGAAATAGAGGAGAGACTTGAGGCAAGGAGAAAAAAGGGAAATTGTTACAGTACCAGTGAAAAGAGGCAAGCTCTAGAACTAAGGTGGCAACTGAGTCAAAGACAGAGGATTGCTATTAGGAGAGATGGGGAAAAAAATGCTAAGACTTGACAACTGATTGGCTATGTGGGGTTTACTGAGGAGAGGTGGAGGATGACATTAAAAGTGTAAACCTGAGTAATTCTCTGCCACAGACAATGATAGGGAAGAAAAAACTCTACTGTCCTTTAAAAATTTTTCTTTGATAATTTTGCTTTATTTGATTTGATTTTTATTTTTTCCAACTACATGTCATGAAAGCCTTTCAACATTCATTCACCTGCAGATTCATAAGTTATACATTTTCTACTACTTCCTTTTCACCCCCTCTCTCCCCCAGTGATGAATAGTCTGATAAAAGTTGTACAGGTGTACACCCATGTTCAACATGCCCACATATTAATGTTTGTCTTTTACTCTCAAAGAAGACCATGATATCAGGGAGATGATTTCATGACCCTACCTCTGTCAAGGGTGTTCTCTTTAGCCTATCCCTGGCTCCTCAGGCCCCCCAGCTGTTTAGAACCTGACAGCTGTCACATTAGACTGTGAGCTTCTATGGGCAGGGACCCTCCTTTTCCTTTATTTGGATCCCCAGCAGTTGGTATAGCATCTGGTACATAATAGGCACTTAATAAATGCTTGACTATTACCTAGTTGGCAAAGTAAAAACTAGGATAAAACGTGATAATATAGATGCAGTACTTTGTCAGCTTTTTTAGTTTTGATCTTCGTAATCGCTCTCTTCTCTCTTCTTCTCTCCCATTCCCTTCCACCACCACCCCATGCTGATGGTCACAAGATACAATGGGTAGGAAACAGTGTAAGGAACCATGACTTTAAGTCCCAGATTTGACAATCATTTCTGGTGTGATTTTGGGTAAGTCATTTCCCTTCCCTGTCCCTCAGTTTCCTCGGATGTAATATGAAGGGATTCAACCAGATAACTACATTTGTGTTATGAGTCCCTTTCACATTCTGGTGAAATGTAGAGACCCCTACTCAGAGTTCTGTTTTGTCACCTACATTCATCAAGGGAATACTTAATTTTAATTACAGGTCAGTAAAAATAAAGTTGCTGTCTTTTTCCCATCCAAGTCTATTGACCCAGGTTAAGAACCCCTGCATTTGAAATCAGGCAGTAGAAACCTTCTGATTTAGGTAATCAAGTCATTTGTCTGGGACAATGATGACCCCTGATGGTGAGTACTGGGACTTCAGCTTCATGGGAGAATGTCCGACTCTTTGTGACCCCATTTGGGATTTCCTTGGCAAGAATACTGGAGTGGTTTACCATTTCCTTCTCCAGCTCATTTTACAAATGAGGAAACTGAGGCAGACAGGTTTAAGTGATTTGCCCAGGGTTACACAGCTAGTAATTGTCTGTAGCCAGATTTGAACTGAGGATGAGTCTTCCTGACTAGGCCTGGCATTCTAACTATCTACTGTGCCACCTGTAGCACATGGTAGGCACTATGCAAATGCTAGCTATTATTATTTATTTATTATTGTCATATCATCATGCCCTTGCTATTTTTGCATTCCTATCCAAATTCCCAAGGACCTTCAGCAGAAGAGATAATGTCCATATATTCAGATGTGAACTTTCCAAATACACATATAAAGTTGTTACGTAGACTCCAGTCCAAGATCATGAGAGCAGGTTCCCATTCCAATTGAGCTAGATGATGGTAATGTATAAGACAGATATTAGCTGTCAACATTTTGCATATTGATTCATTCCACAGATATTTTAAGTTACAGTGTTTCTTGATTGATGTAGGATTTTCATTTGCTCCCACAATGTTTTGGGTATGTGATGTAATTACAAAGTCAGCTTTTTTAAAGAATGGACTTTTATTGTTATCTCATATGTTTATGTTACCTGGATTTTCCTTTATATCTTTTACTCTATTCTCTTCTGGTAAACCATTCCTTAGACAAATAATTTATTTTTGATTGATATTTTATTTTTCCAATTACATGTTATGAAAGTTTTTCAATATTCATTCACTTGCATATTTATAAGTTACACAATTTTCTTCCACCTTCCCTTCCAACCGCTCTCCCCTCAACTGTGAGCATCCTAGTGAATGTTATACATGTACATTTGTGTTTAACATGTTTACATATTAGTCATTTTGTGCATGAGGAATTAGGATGAAAGGAAAAGAAAGAAAAACATGGAATAGGAAGGAAAAACATAAGAGAAGTTTTTTTTAAAAAGTGAACACAGTTTTCATTCAAATTCTGTGGTTTTTTTTTTTTCATTTGGATGTGAATGGTGTTGACCATAACAAATCTCCCAGGGTTGTCCTAACTCTCTGAACTGCCAAGAGTTGCTGTATCTATCATAGCTGATCAACTCACAATGTTATGGTTAATGTATGCAAAGTTCTCTTCACTCAGCATAAATTCCTGTACTTTGTTCCATGCTTCTCTAGAGTCTGACCATTCATGGTTTCTTATGAGCAATAGTGCCCTATAACATTCATATACCATAAATTGTCCATTTACCATATAACCATACTTCCAATTGATGGGCATCCCCTCAATTTCCAATTCTTTGCCTCTACAAAAAGAGCTCCTATAAATATTTTTGAATATGTGAATATTATGATTTCTTCTGAATATAGGCCTAACATTGGTATTGCTGGGTCAAAGGGTATGATCAGTTTTATTGCTCTTTTGGCATAGTTCCATATTATTCTCCAGAATGGTTGGATTAGTTCACAACTCTACCAATAGTGCATTAATGCCCCACCCTTTCCAGCATTGACCATTTTCCTTTTTTGTTATCTTGGCAAATCTGATAGGTGTTACTCATAGTTATTTTAATATGTATTTCGGTACTCAACAATTTTTTGGAGCATTTAGACAAATAATTTAACAAAAGAAAAAAGAGGAGTCAAGATAAAAATCAGCAAAATCACATTAAAAAGTGATATAATGTCCAATCTTTTATATCCCTGTGAAAAAGTGAGTCAAGGATGGGGGAGTGTATTCTCATAGCTTTTCTCTGGGACTAAACTTTTGTGTACAATTTCCCAACATTTGGTTCTGATTGTTAAGTAATCTTAGTTCTTTCCATTGCCATTCTTTTTTTTTTTTAGTTTTTTTTTGCAATGCAAATGGGGTTAAGTGGCTTGCCCAAGGCCACACAGCTAGGTAATTATTAAATGTCTGAGACCAGATTTGAACTCAGGTACTCCTGACTCCAAAGTCGGTGCTTTATCCACTATGCCACCTAACTGCCCCCCACTGACATTCTTGTAGTCTTTGTGTACATTGTTTTCTTGACTTTGCTTACTTAACTTTGTTTCTTTTTCCTTTATGCATCCATCCTTCCTTCTTTCCTTCCTTCCTTCCTTCCTTCCTTCCTTCCTTCCTTCCTTCCTTCCTTCCTTCCTTCCTTCCTTCCTTCCCTCCTTCCTTCCCTCCCTTCCTCCTTCTCTCCATGAGAGCAGGCCTCAGCATGGGATTCAGTGTATTAATTAGGGCTATTTTTTTTTTTTTTTAGATTTTTGCAAGGCAAATGGGTTTAAGTAACTTGACCAATGTCACACAGCTAGGTAATTATTAAGTGTCTGAGGCCGGATTTGAACTCAGGTACTCCTGACTCCAGGGCTGGTGCTCTACCTACTGCCTCTCCTAGCCGCCCCAATCAGGGTTATTTCTAAGATGAAAACAAGGACAGATTTTTCCAATCCAAGATTGAAACTATAATCAGGATTTTTGAACCAAACAGGGTCCCAGAAATACTTATATGACTCAGACAAAATATGTTTTAAAAGTGAAGGTTAACTCTTCAGTGGGTTCCAGGTTTCTACAAATAGAACAGTGGTGCCCTGTACATAACTCACTCTCTCTGTGTGTGTGTCTCTCTCTCGTTGAATTTTCACAACCTTTTGTCCTTCCATGTTCCATTTAAGTCATAAACCTATTTTCATCTTCACCAATCTGCAATGAGCCCCTGCTCCCTTTAAAATTTTGATCCCATAGTTAACCAATTCCATCACACACTGCCCTTTATCCTTGAATCCCTCACATTCTTGTCCTATGTTCATGCTATGCCTCAAATCTTAGTTATCTGGACCATGAATGTAGTAGGAGAAAGCCATAAAGTTGTGCCAACTGGCTCTCTTACAAATTTGCCATACAATAAAAACAATAACACATTTTTATGTCACTTTACATGTTATTTCATTTGATTCTCAAAATAACCCTGTGAAATAGGAGCTATTATTATCTCCATCCTATAGATAGGAAAACTGAGGCAGATTACAGTTGTGTCCACAGTCATACAGGTAGGAAGTATCTGAGGTAGGATTTACATTACTCCTTCCTAAGTCCAAAAGTCTATCCCTAGAATTATCTAGCCATTATTTATTTCAACTAGATCCTCCCTGATGTACAGCAATCCCTCTGTTCTTTCCTGATTGATTTTCTACGATGTATTCTATGACTATTGCCCTAGTCTTTCTCTCTCTTCAAGTCTCTTTTATCTTTTTATTATTTATTATAATTCTAGTATATAATTATAATAATTATGATTATTTATTATAGCCCAATATTGGCTCCTCTTTCTCTTAGAAGAGAATCTCATCTACTTTACTGGGAAAATAAATGCTATGATACCTCATAATAAAAGAAAGAAGAAAAAGATGTATAAGTATGAAAAGCAGTATTTTTCATGGTAGTTAAACTAAAATATTATTCTCTTATTGGGGAATTAAGATGCAGGCATGTCCTGAAATATTATTGTGCCAAAGAAATGCTGAAATAGACAGCTTCAGAGAAATCTGAGAAGACCTGAATGAAATGATTCAGAGTGAAGCAAATCAGGGAGGCTAGGTGGCACAATGGATAGAGCACCAGCCTTGGAGTCAGGAGGACCTGAATTCAAATCCAGCTTCAGACACTTAATAATTACCTAGCTGTGTGGCCTTGGGCAAACCACTTAACCCCACTGCCTTGCAAAAAAAAAAACAGCCCAAAAAACCAGAGTGAAGCAAATAGAGCTAGTGAGACAACTTATACAATGGTAATAACACTGTAGAGAAAATAACTTTGAAAGACATTAGAACTCTGATAAATGCAACGTTAAACCTGAGACCACAAGAATGAAGATAAAACTTGCAATTCATCTCTTGACAAAGGTGATGAACCTAAAATTCACAAAGAAATAAATTTTTGGACAAGTTTTACGTAGAAACTTGCTTTGCTGGACTGTGCTATTATATATTAAAGGTTTTAGTTTTTTTTTGCTTTGTTTTGTTTTTTGTTTCCTTGATGGTAGGTAGAAGGGGAAGTGAGAGAGGATAGATTCATTTTAAAAAATTTTTAAATTAATTAATTAATTTATTCTTATTTTGTACAAATAATGTTTTTTTATACATTACTAAAATATTCTTGTTTAAGAGTATAAACATAATAGCCCCTCCCCCATTAAAATATAGGCCCACATAAGCGAAAAAGTAAAGGGGAGAGAAAAAATTAAAATAATAATAATAATAATAATAATAATAATAATAATAATAATAATAAGTATGTCCAGATGACGCAGTGAACAGAGCACCAGCCCTGGATCCAGGAGCACCCGAGCCCAAATCTGGCCCCAGATACCCAACAATCACCCAACTGTGTGACTCCATGCAAGCCACCCCAACCCCATTGTCCTACAAAAACCAAAAAAAAAACCAATCCCAAAATAAAATAAAATACTTATAATAATAGTAGGGGCAGCTGGGTGGCAGACAGATCACTAGCCCTTGAGCCAGGAGCACCCAGGTCCAAATCTGGACTCAGACACCCAACAATCACCCAGCTGTGCGGCCCCAGGCAGGCTACCCAGTCCCATTTGCCCTTCAACACCCCCCAGAAAATGATAAAAAATGTGTTTCAGTCTGTGTTCCAACACCACCCACTCTGTCATGGGTGGAACACATTCTTTAGGATAAGTCCATCACAAAAGTTACTTCCATATTTTTCCACCATTGCTATTGCTAATCACAACTCCCTCCATTTGTACTTCTCTACTACCATGAACTATATTTTCTCTCTCCTTTCACTCTGACTCTGCTGTAGGGTAGCTGAGTGGCACAGCAGACAGATCCCCAGCCCTGGGGCCAAGAGGCCCCAAGCTCCCCTACCACCCCTTAGGCTCAGCATCCACCTGGCCCTATGGTCCCGGACAGGCCATCCAATCCCGTCCCCTTGCAAGAAGTAAAAAAGAAAATGTGTTATATCTGACCACTCTCCCCCCATGGTCCATCCTCTCCTCCTTTATTCACATCCCCACCCCTTCCCCCTGCTCCACCCTCCTTCTTACTCCAGATGCCTATACCCCATTGAGTATATATGCTGTTTCCTCTCCTAGCCACCTCTGATGAGGGCAAAGATTCCCTCATCCCTCCTCACCTCCCCCCCTTCCATATCATTGCAATAGCTCATTGTAATAAAAATCTTATTATATGAAATATCTTAGCCTATTCCTCCTCTTCTTTTTCTTTCTCCCATTACATTTCCCTTTTATCTATTGACTCCATTTTTATACCACAGTATATCTTCAAATTCAGTTTTCTCCTGTGCTTCATCTATAAATGCTCCTTCTACCTGCTCTGTTCATTGAGAAGGTTCATATGAGTATTATCAGTGTCATTTTTCTATGCAGGAATACATGTAGTTCATCATCAAGTCCCTCATATTTTCCTCTTCTCTTCTCTTCTCTTCCACTCTCTATGCTTCACCTGAGTCCTGTATTTGAAGATTGAACCTTCTGTTCAGCTCTGGCCATTCCAACAGGAACATTTGAAATTCCCCTGGTTCATTGAAAGTCCATCTTTTTCCTGAAGAGGATATTCAGTTTTGCTGGGTAGTTGATTCTCAGTTGCATTCTAAGCTCTTTTGCCTTCTGGAATATTATATTCCAAGCCCTATGAGCTTTTAATGTAGTTGCTGCTAAGTCCTGTGTGATCCTGACTGCAGTTCCACCGTATTTGAGTTGTGTCCATCTGGCTGCTTGTAATATTTTCTTTTTGACTTGGGAGTTCTGGAACTTGGCTATAATATTCCTAGGGGTTGTTTTTTTGGATCTCTTTCTTGGGGAGATCGGTGAATTCTCTCCATTTCTATTTTGCCCTCTGCTTCTAGGATATCAGGGCAATTTTCCTGTAATAATTTTTTGAAAATGATGTCAAATGATGTCAAATGATTTCCTGATCATGACTTTCAGATTTTTCCAATAATTTTTTTGGGTTTTTTTGCAAGGCAAACAGGGTTAAGTGCCTTGCCCAAGGCCACACAGCTAGGTAATTATTAAGTGTCTGAGACCAGATTTTAACCCAGGTACTCCTGACTCCAGGGCCAGTGCTTTATCCACTACACCACCTAGCCACCCCTCCATTAATTTTTAAATTATCTTTCCTAAATATGTTTTCCATATCAGTTGTTTTTTCATTGAGATGTTTCACATTTTCTTCTAATTTTTCATTCTTTTGGTTTTGAAGTATTGAGTCCTGATTTCTCATAAAATCAGAAATCTCCTGGAGATCTATTCTTTGTCTGAAGTATTTGTTTTCCTCAGAGAGCTTTCTTATCTCCTTTTCCATCTGGCCAGTTCTGCTTTTTAAGGCATTCTTCTCCTCAATAACTTTTTGAACTGTTTTATCTATTTGACCTATGCTGGTTTTTAACATGTTATTTTCTTCAGCATTTTTTTGGTTCTCCTTGACTAATCTGCTGACTTCATTTTCATGTTTTTCCTGCATCTCTCTCTCATTTCTTTTCCCAATTTTTCCTCTATCTCCCTCACTTGATTTTCAAAGTCTTTTTTTAGCTCTGTGATGGCCTGAGCCCAATTTCTATTTTTTTTGGAGTCTTTAGATGCAGGAGCTTGTACCTCCTCATCTTCAGATTGAATGTTTTGGTCCTTCTTGGGGTCACAGGCAAAGTATTTCTCAATGGTGTTCCTCTTTTTTCTCTGATTACTCATTTTCCCAGCCTGAGCCTGGTTTGGGGGTGCTTCCTGAGCTTTTGGGACACTCCCACAAGGGTCTCAGTGTGTGAGGCTCTGTCCTCCCTTCTGGTCTGTGAATGACCATAAGCTCCTCCCTCTGCCATGGGGCTGAGGTGGGGGGGGGGCCCTGCTATTCTATGCGGGGGGGGGGGGGCCTCGATTGGGATCAGGGTCTGAATGTGGTCAGAGCCCCAGAATCCTGTTCCAGGGACAGAGGACAGAGTTTGGCAGTCTCTCTTCACTCCCCCTCCCCATGCTCAGTGTGCTTATGCCCTGGGGTCTCCTGCTTACCGGCTCTGCCTGCTTCTGGTTCCTGGATCTGGGCTGTCCTGGCCACTATGCTCACTGTGTGCCCTGATGGCTGGGCTTCACCTGCTTTCTCTGGTAGAGGTCCCCCCGCTGTTCCCCCAAGTGGTGCTTGGTGATCCCCAGGGTGTAGATCAGGAAACTGCCCTGGCTGAAGTTCCTTCACTCTGGTGGGCCACCCCTCTGGTGGGCCACCCCTCCAACCCCGGGGAGCAGAGCCTTTCTGCTCTTTTCCAGGTTACCTTGGGTTGGAGAATTGCCTCACTGGATTCCTCTGTGGGTTCTGTCTCTCGAAAATGTAGTTAGAGTCCTTAGTTTATATGTTTTGCTCCAGAGCAACTGAGAGAAGGTACTCGCCATCTTGGCTCCACCTCAGATAGATTCATTCTTTAAAAATGTTTATTAATTGAAAAAATAAAGTTTAAAAAGAGAAAATAGGGGCAGCTAGCTGGTACAGTAGATAGAGCACTGGCCTTGGAGTCATGAGGACCCCTCCCAGTTCAAATTGGACTTCAGATTCTTAATAATTGTCTAGCTGTGTGACTTTGGGCAAGTCACTTAACCCCATTGCCTTAAATTAAAAAAAAATAATAAAAAAAGAGAAAATATAGCCTATTCATCATGAGTTTCCTTACACCTCCAAATATTTCTTTATCAGCCTTTTTTGCTCCATCAGTTTCTCCTCCTTTCCTTTTTTTTTTCCTTGAGAAGCAATCAGGGTTAAGTGATTGCTCAGGGCCACACAGTTAGAGTTAAATCTTTGAGATCACATTTGAACTCAGGTCTTCTTGATTCCAGGGCCAGAGCTCTATCTACTGGACTACCTGCCTACCTCCTCCTTAGCTTTAATTTCTGAAAAAGGGGCTGCTCTTTTCCTCATCAAACTTCCCTATTTATACCTTTTAAACCGTTCCCTCTTGTCTCTCCCAAAAGATCTTGCCCCTTTAGTCATTCCATATCTTTAATTTTGAATCCCTTCTAATCCAATTACCTAGACTTCCCTTATTCTTAAAATAATCTTCATTAGTTCTTATCCACCCTTTAAACTCTTATCCTATATCATGCTTTCGCCTTTCCAAACCAAACGCCTAGGAAAAAAAGACTTATTGATTGCCTCAGTTGCTTGATAGAAAACTCTACCTGAATGACATGTACCTCAACATATCCAAAACAAAAGTCATCTTCCCTTAATATTCACCTATCCTCCAAAATCACTTATTTCTGTTGATGGGACCATGATCTCAGACTCAAAAAACTGGAATCATCCTTAATGCTTTTCTCTCTCAAATCTGATATACATCAAGTCTTGTCTATTTAACCTTCACATTATTGAATTTAATTTTTTCCCTTCTCTTCACTCACAAAGCCATCATCCTAATTCCGGTCCTCTCTACTTGTTCTACTTTAACTAGACTTCTTTAGGCTGCTAGCTTCAAATCCCTTCCTTTACCAATCCATCCATCACATAGCTACTGATCTAAACTTTATTATTATAATTAATATTTTAAAAAATCATTTCTTTATTTTCAACCTTCATTTAAAAATGATTTTTGAGTTCCAAATTCATTCTCCTTTTCCTGCTCTTCCTTCACTCATAGAAAGGCAAACAATATGATATCAATTATACATGTGAAATCATGAAAACTAAATATAAGTTTTCATCTCTTTTTTTTTTAGGTATTTTGCAAGGCAAATGGAGTTAAGTGGCTTGCCCAAGGCCACACAGCTAGGTAATTATTAAGTGTCTGAGACTGGATTTGAACCCAGGTACTCCTGACTCCAGGACCGGTGCTCTATCCACTGCGCCACCTAGCTGCCCCAAATATAAGCTTTCTAAAGCAAAAGAGTGATAGAATCACTCTTTTGCTCAAATTTTTTCAGTACTTCCTTAGTCACTGTGATAAGATACAGTTCCTTGATTTGTTTTTCAAAACCCTGAAAAATCTGATTTCACCTTACTTTTCCAGATTTATCTGATACTATTCCTCTTTATACACTTCAGTCAAACTGACCTATTTGCTATTCTTAGAATTCACTATTCCATTATCTGCCTTTTTAAAAAATTTTATTTTTATTAAAGATATTATTTGAGTTTTACAATTTTCCCCCAATCTTGCTTCCCTCTCCCCACCCCACAGATAGCACTCCGTCAGTCTTTACTTTGTTTCCATGTTGTACCTTGATCCAAATTGGGTGTGATGAGAGAGAAATCATATCCTTAAAGAGAACAGAATTCTCAGAGGTAACAAGATCAGACAATAAGATATCTGTTTTGTTTTTTTTCCAAATTAAAGGGAATAGTCCTTGTACTTTGTTCAAACTCCACAGCTCCTTATCTGGATACAGATGGTACTCTCCTTTGCAGACAGCCCAAAATTGTTCCCAGTTGTTGCACTGATGGAATGAGCAAGTCCTTCCAGGTTGAACATCACTCCCATGTTGCTGTTAGGGGTGTACAGTGTTTTTCTGGTTCTGCTCATCTCACTCAGCATCAGTTCATGCAAATCCCTCCAGGTTTCCCTGAAATCCCGTCCCTCCTGGTTTCTAATAGAACAATAGTGTTCCATGACATACATATACCACAGTTTGCTAAGCCATTCCCCAATTGAAGGACATTTACTGGATTTCCAATTCTTTGCCACCACAAATAGGGCTGCTATAAATATTTTTGTACAAGTAATGTTTTTACTCTTTTTCCTCATCTCTTCAGGGTATAGACCCAGTAGTGGTATTGCTGGGTCAAAGGGTATGCACATTTTTGTTGCCCTTTGGGCATAGTTCCAAATAGCTCTCCAGAAGGGTTGGATGAGTTCACAGCTCCACCAACAGTGTAATAGTGTCCCAGATTTCCCACATCCCTTCCAACAATGATCATTATCCTTCCTGGTCATACTGGCCAATCTGAGTGGTGTGAGGTGGTACCTCAGAGAAGCTTTAATTTGCATTTCTCTAATAATTAATGATTTAGAGCATTTTTTCATATGGCTATGGATTGCTTTGATCTCCTCATCTGTAAATTGCCTTTGCATATCCTTTGACCATTTGTCAATTGGGGAATGGCTTTTTGTTTTAAAAATATGACTCAGTTCTCTGTATATTTTAGAAATGAGTCCTTTGTCAGAATCATTAGTTGTAAAGATTGTTTCCCAATTTACTATTTTTCTTTTGATCTTGATTACATTGGTTTTATCTGTGCAAAAGCTTTTTAATTTAATGTAATCGAAATCATCTAATTGGTTTGTAGTGATTTTCTCCAACTCTTCCTTAGTCATAAACTGTTCCCCTTTCCATAGATCTGACAGGTAGACTAGTCCTTGATCTTCTAATTTGCTTATAGTATTGTTTTTTATGTCTATGTCCTGTAACCATTTGGATCTTATCTTGGTAAAGGGTGTGAGGTGTTGGTCTAATCTAACTTTCTTCCATACTGATTTCCAATTATCCCAGCAGTTTTTATCAAAGAGGGAGGTTTTATCCCAATGGCTGGACTCTTTGGGTTTATCAAACAGCAGATTACTATAATCCTCTCCTGCTTTTACACCTAGTCTATTCCACTGGTCCACCACTCTATTTCTTAGCCAATACCAAACAGTTTTGATGACTGATGCTTTATAATATAATTTTAGATCGGGTAGTGCTAAGCCACCCTCGTTTGCATTTTTTTCATTAAGCTCCTGGCAATTCTTGACTTTTTATTTCTCCATATGAATTTACTTACAATTTTTTCTAACTCATTAAAGTAATTTTTTTTGGAATTTTGAATGGTAGGGCACTAAACAGATAGTTTAGTTTTGGTAGAATTGTCATTTTTATTATATTAGTTCTCCCTATCCATGAGCAGTTGATATTTGCCCAGTTATTTAAATCTGATTTAATTTGTGTGAGAAGTGTTTTATAATTGTTTTCAAAAATATATTCGGTGTCTGTCTTGGCAAATAGACTCCCAAATATTTTACACTGTCTGAGGTTACTTTGAATGGGATTTCTCTTTCTAGCTCTTCCTGCTGTTTCTTGCTAGACATATATAGAAAAGTTGAGGATTTGTGGGGGTTTATTTTATAACCTGCAACTTTGCTAAAATTGCTAATTGTTTCCAGTAGTTTTTTAGATGATTTCTTGGGATTCTCTAGGTAGACCATCATGTCATCTGTGAAGAGTGAGTGTTTTGTCTCTTCCTTCCCAATTCTAATTCCTTCGATTTCTTTTTCTTCTCTAATTGCTGATGCTAACATTTCTAATACAATATTGAATAGTAGTGGTGATAATGGGCACCCTTGTTTCACCCCTGATCTTATTGGAAATGCCTCTAGCCTCTCCCCATTGAATATAATGCTTGTTGATGGTTTCAGATAGATACTGCTAATTATTTTAAGGAATAGTCCATTTATTCCTACACTCTCTAGTGTTTTTCAGAGGAATGGATGGTGCATTTTGTCAAAAGCTTTTTCAGCATCTATTGATATGATCATATGATTTCTGATAGGTTTGTTGTTGATATAATTGATTATACTAACAGTTTTCCTAATATTGAACCATCCCTGCATTCCTGGAATAAATCCTACTTGATCATAATGTATTATCCTAGTGATGACTTGTTGTAGTCATTTTGCTAAGATTTTATTTATGATTTTTGCATCTATATTCATCAGGGAAATAGGTCTATAATTTTCTTTCTCTGTTTTAACTCTTCCTGGTTTAGGTAACAGTACCATATTGGTTTCATAGAAAGAGTTAGGCAGAGTTCCATCTTTCCCTATTTTTCCAAAGAGTTTATATAGGATTGGAACCAATTGTTGCTTAAATGTTTGGTAGAATTCATTTGTGAATCCATCAGACCCTGGAGATTTTTTTTTAGGGAGTTCAATAATGGTTTGTCAAATTTCTTTTTCTGAGATAGGGTTGTTTAGGTATTTAATCTCTTCTTCATTTAACCTGGGCAACTTATATTTTTGTAAATATTCATCCATTTCACTTAGATTATCAAATTTATTGGCATAGAGTTGGACAAAATAATTTTGAATTATTACTTTAATTTCCTCCTCATTGGTGGTGAGTTCATCTTTTTCATTTATAATACTAGCAATTTGGTTTTCTTCTTTCTTTTTTTTTTAATGAAATTGAGCAGAGGTTTATCAATTTTATTAGCTTTTTCATAATACCAACTTTTGGTTTTATTTATTGATTCAATAGTTTTTTTGCTTTTGATTTTATTAATTTCTCCTTTAATTTTTAGAATTTCTAATTTGTTATTTGATTGGGGATTTTTGATTTGTTCTTTTTTCTAATTTTTTTAGTTGCATGTTTAGTGCATTGATTTCTTCTTTCTCCAATTTATTCATATAAGCATTTAGAGCTATAATATATCCCCTGAGAGTTGCTTTGAATGAATCCCATAGGTTTTGGTATGTTTGTTTCATTATTATCATTATCTAGGATAAAATGGTTAATTCTTTCTATAATTTGTTTTTTGGTCCACTCATTTTTTAAAATGAGGTTATTCACTTTCCAATTTGCCCTGGGTCTATATCTCCTTGGCCCAGTATTGCATATGACTTTTATTGCATTGTGATCTGAGAAAGATGTATTCACTATTTCTGCCTTTCTGCAGTTGATCATTAGGTTTTTATGTCCTAGTACATGGTCAATTTTTGTATAAGTTCCATGTACTGCAGAGAAAAAGGTATATATTCCTTTCTATCCCCATTCAGTTTCCTCCATAATATCTAACTTTTCTAACAATCTATTTACCTCCCTAATTTCTTTCTTGTTTGTTTTATGATTTGATTTATCTAGATCTGATAGTGGGAGGTTGAGGTCTCCCACTAGTAGAGTTTTGCTGTTTATGTCTTCCTGTAATTCTTTCAGCTTCTCCTCTAAGAATTTGGGTGCTGTCCCACTGGGTGCATATATATTCAATATTGAAATGACTTTATTGTCTATGGTACCTTTTAGGAGGATAGAGTTTCCTTCCTTATCTCTTTTAACGCTATTTATTTTTGCTGCTGCTTTGTCTGAGATAAGGATTGCTACCCCTGCTTCTTTTACTTCAGCTGAAGCAAAATATATTTTGCTCCAACCTTTTACCTTTACTCTATATGTATCTCTCTGCTTCAAATGAGTTTCTTGTAAGCAGCATATTGTAGGATTCTGGTTTTTAATCCACTCTGCTGTTTGCTTACGTTTTAAGGGAGAGTTCATCCCATTCACATTCAAGGTTATGATTACTAATTCTTTATTGCCCTCTGTGCTATCTTTCCTCTGTTTGTATTTTCCCCCTTTCCCCCCTTTTATCCATATTCCCCAGTATTTTGTTTTTGAATACCACCCCCTTCAATGTGTTTGCCCTCCTATATCACACCCTCCCCTTTCTTTCCCCTTTCCCTTTTTCCCTTTTCCCCTTCCCTTCCTTTTGTTATTTCCCCTTATTTCCCCCACTCCCCTTCCCTTTCTCTGTCCCCCCCTCCCCTTTTCTCCTTTTAATACTTGAAAGGTTAGATGTTTTATAAGTTAACTGAGTATGTGTAGGTTGACTTTAAGCCAAGTCTGATGAGAAGAAGATTCAGGTGTTTCTCCTCTGCTCCCTTCTTCCCCCCTATTACCATAGGTTTTTTGTACCTCTTAGTGTAATGAGATTTGTGCCATTCAATCCCCTCCCTCCTCCCGTCTCTTTCCTGTCCCCCTTTTTAGGGAGGTAGTGTATTTTTTTTTACATCATTCTATCTATGTCATGGAAAATTCTGAGTGTCTGTCCCTTCTAGTTCAGTATATTCTATTGAATAGAGTCAAAATTTCTGAGAGTTATTAGAGTTTTTCTCCCAGGTGGGGTTAAAGCCAGTTTCATCCCATTAGATAGCAGTCTCATGGATAGGTCACGTATGTCCATCATTTCTGGCTAGGTATATTCTCTCTGTTAGAGTTACATTTCTCAGGATTTATGAGAGTCTCTTCCCCCCTCCCCCATGCTGGTATGTAGCCAGTTTTAACTTACTGGATTGCATTTTTTTTTTCTTTTACTGCCCCCCCCCTTTTTTTACCTTTTCATGTGTCTCTTGAACCTCCTAATTGATGTCCAAATTTTCAGTTTAGCTCTGGTCTTTTCATCAGAAATTTTTGGAATTCTTCCATTTCATTAAATATCCATCTTTTTCCCTGGAAGAGAAGGCTCACCTTTGCAGGAAAGTAGATTCTTGGCTGCATTCCAAGCTCCCGTGCTCTTCGAAATATCTTGTTCCAAGCCCTTCGATCCTTTAAAGTTGATGCAGCACGTGATTCTTACTGTGGCTCCTTGATATTTAAATTGTTTCTTTCTGGCTGCTTGCAGGATTTTCTCTTTTATCTGATAGTTCTGGAGTTTGGCCACAACATTCCTTGGTGTTTTCAATTTGGGATCTTTTTCTGGTGGGGATCAATGTATTCTTTCAATAACTACTTTGCCTTCTGATTCCATGATATCAGGGCAGTTTTCCATCACTAGTAATATTAAGTCCAGGCTTTTTTCTCTTCAATGTTTTCAGGAAGCCCTAGAATTTTCAGGTTGCCCCTCCTTGATCTATTCTTGAGGTCAGTGGTTTTGTTGATGAGGTATTTTACATTTGCTTCTATTTTTTCTATTTCTTGATTTTGTTTAACTGACTCTTGCTGTCTCATGGAGTCATTAGTTTCTGTAGACACCATTCTTTTTAGGGGGGAGGAATTATCTTCATTAACCTTTTGCAACTCCTTTTCCAATTGGTCAATTCTACTTTTGAAAGAGCTTTCCATTTGACCAATTGAAGTTTTGAGAGAATTAATTTCTTTTTGCATTTGCTCATTTGAGGATCTGAGAGATTTATTCTCCTTTTGTGTTTGTCCAATTGTACTTTCTAAGGTTTTGTTTTCTTGTTGTAAGATATTAATTGTCTCTCCCAAATTTTTAAGCTCCTTCCTTATTTCTTCAAGGAAGTCTTTCTGTGCTGGAGACCAGATTGTATTCTCCTCAGAGGTTCCAGGTCTCTCTGAGTTGGGGTCTTTCCCTTCCAGGAATTTTTCTATGGATCCACCTTTCCGCTGACCCTTCTTCATTGTGCTAAGACCTGAGTTGGGGAGGGGGCTGGTTCACCTGGGCTTGGGATCACCAAAGGCTTTACTGAATGCAGTTTCTCTGGCTGGCCAGTAGGAGGTGCTGGTTGCCTTCTCTGGAGTGTCTGTGACCTTGGTTGGAGGCCTTCTCCCTTTGCTTGAAGGAAGGAATTGGAGCTATTGAATTCTTTTGCCTTCAATCAATGGTGGGCTTTACCCTGGCCTGAGGTCATTCCTCAGCTGGGCTGGTTCTGCTCACACACCTGGGCCTGAGGCAGAAGTAGTTTGCAATTGTTTGTTTTGGAGGAGGCCTCAGTACAATGGAGGCGTGGGTTCAGAGTTTCTCAGACCAGAGGAGCCCAGGGATGGGTCCACAGCTCTCCTGCACCAGACCTCTCCCCGCAGCCCCTTCCCCAAGCTCCAGGGGGACAGCACCAACACCAGCGCCTCTGCTCCCCCGCGGACCCAAGCCCCTTTCATCCAGCCCCCACCGCTGATCCATCAGGTCTGGCTCTCAGGCCCTTAGACTCCCGGTTCCAATTTAGCTGTTAATCTGGCTGATCCAGGGCTGTTCCTCCCTTGGAGCCCAGACTCACCCACTGGTACTCAGCCAAGGCTACTGCGGGAGACAAATCCTGAGGTAAATGTTCCTCTCCTGGCTTTTCTTTCTGGGTTTCCTGGTTCGGATTTCTTTTAAGAGGTTTTTTCATGTGATAGATGGGGAAGAGATCAGGAGACTTTAGAACTGTGCCTGTCTTCTCTCCACCATCTTAGCCGGAAGTCTATCTGCCTTTTTTTTAAAAGACTCCTCAGAACTATATTTTTAAAAAACTAATTTTTCAATTAATGAAAAATTGCTCTTTCTCCCTCACACCTTCCTTCTACCCATATTTAATACTTATGGAATAATCCAGGAATCAAGGAATGATCCAACTCATGGCAATCCCCCGTGAGTGGAATAAAGTCTGAGATTTCTTCAGTAGAATATTATAGATTAGAGAATAGTTGAATTATGTGCCCCTTCTCCCTTGACAAAACAACTTCTGGGATATTGGTGAAGAGTCACCTGACCCCATCTTATCTGTTGAAGTCCAGATGTCCATTCAGTTCCTGGAGCTGAAGGAATAATCCTGTTTTGGTTTGAATTATATGCTCTTTTCCTTAGATTAATTTACAGGTCTAGATTGTGAGGACCACATTCCTCATTAATGAAGGTGGGTCAGTTTGTGAGTGTGTGTGTGTGTGTGTGTGTGTGTGTGTGTGGTGGAATCGAGTTAGGATAAATGTAATTCTTGGGTCTTTTCCCTAACAGTCTCTGTTATGATTGGGGCCCATTCCTCTAGAAACAAATAAAACTTTCTCTTCATACCTTGAAAGATCTCCGAAATTTATTTAAGTGGCATTTGTCCCACACACCTGGCAGTCTATGTTCAACAATGGAATAAACAAGTTGCTATTTTTCATTTTTATCTTTGTATTTTCAGCACAAAATTTTCAGCTAGCACATTGCCATACACAGAATAGACACATAAATACTTATTGATTGTATCTGAATTGATTTTTATTTTGATTTGTTGTTAATACGTCACCTTTCAGTTTTACACCTCTGATGCTCTTCAGTGTGCTTTATTATAGAGGAATGCCCTGCATTCCTTCAGCAATAGAAGTGCACCTGAGTAGCTCTATCATAGAATTTTAGAAATAGAAGGTCCCTCAAAAGACAAAAATAACACCCAAAGAGCTAATTCCTTTAACAAGTCATCATCTGATTGGGAGAAAAATTGTAAAACTCAAATAAAATCTTTAATAAAAAAAAAGAAAAAAGTCATTATCCAACTCTGATTGAAGATCTCCAGTGTCAGGAAAATTACTACTTCTTAGGAAAATAACTCTACTTTTGGAGAAACAGAGAGGGATAGTGGAAAGTTTGGTGGATTTAGAGTTAAAAGAACAGAGAATCATTTATCTGCCATTTACTTACTATAGTCTAGGGCAAGTATCTTCTCTGCTGGTCTCAGTTTTTTCAGCTATAGAATGAGGGAGTTGAATTAGATATCTTCTATAATTAATTTCTAGCTCTAAATTCCAAAATTCTAATTATTAATTATCTTTTCTATGGATTTCAAATCTTCCACTCTGCAACTTATACCCAGTACATTTAATCTTGGCAACTAGGGTTGGGCAGAAAGTCAATTCCCTCTTCTATGTGGAAATCTTTCAAAAACTAAAGGACAGTTATCATATCCTTTCCCAGTTCTGACTTCCTTGGGTCAGTCATCCCTTATTCCTTTGACCAAATCATTTCATTATGCTAGTCCCTTTTTTTCAGATATGCTTTAGCTGTCAATATGTTGCTTCAAATGTGACTCTCAGAATGGAAAACAATAGTCCAAATAGGATTTGACTAAAAACAGAGTAAACAGTCTATTAGTCCAACCTGAAATCAAGGCTGTAATTCTAGAGCAGGGTGTGTTAGGGATTGTTGTTATTCATTTTGGACTCTGGGACTCCATTTGGGGTTTTCTTGGCAAAGATACTGGAATGGTTTGCCACTTTCTCCTCCAACTCATCAGGGTTATGTGGTTACTAAGTGTCTGAGGCCATATTTGAGTTTAGGAAGATGTGTCTTCCTGATTCTAAGCCCCAAATTCTATCCATTAGGTCACCTCATTGCCCCAGGGATTAGTGGGTGATCCCTTAGAGTTTACAAGACATGCTCAGTCTATTCCAACCCACAAGCAGATTTTTTCCAAGCTTACAGACTTCAGTAAAATAGGAGACCTCCCCACTAAAGAGTATCTTGCTGCTTTTCCCTGTTTCTTGACTGTTTATTTCAAGATGAGGAAAAGTCTTTGAATTGGTCCCACTAAAGAGTATCTTGCTGCTTTTCCCTGTTTCTTGACTGTTTATTTCAAGATGAGGAAAAGTCTTTGAATTGGTTGCTGAGCCAGACCTATGGGTCCATCATTAGCTCTATCAGTCTCCTCCAGTCAGGAAGAGGAAGAAAGAGTAAAGCCTAGTGCTGACAGTAGTAGACTGGCCACTATTGTGATTTTTTTTTTTTAGGTTTGTTTGTTTTTTTGCAAGGCAAATGGGGTTATGTGGCTTGCCCAAGGCCACACAGCTAGGTAATTATTAAGTGTCTGAGATCGGATTTGAACCCAGGTACTCCTGACTCCAGGGCTGGTGCTCTATCCACTGTGCCACCTAGCCGCCCTCACTATTGTGATTTTGAAGGAATGACGGTACCCAAGAGAGCCTTTAGGGTTAAGGAACAGTGTGACTTTTTCTCTGTTTTGGTCATTTACCTATGTGTTTATGCTCCTATACTTGGTACTGAGAAGGTAGTGAAGGAAAAGCCCTTGTCCAGCCTATTTTTCCCTGCCCTCAAGTCCTTTGTGCATGCTTTTCAGAGCTTGGCATTGATGCAGGGAAATGATATAGAGAATTATGTATAGCAGAAACAAAATCTGTTGAATGGGTGGAGGTGCCCGCTCTTGAGATTCTGCCTCCCCTGGACCCTGTCATTTGTATCTTGTCCCCATTTTCCTTTCACTTAGCCTTGACCTGGATGCTGTCATGACATGTTGAACTTGGGGGTTGAGCACTTTGGGACAGGAAGAATCAGAGTTTGTAGCTTTCCAATGGAAGATGCCTGGTCCAGGGTGTGGGACCACTCCCCAAGTTCCACCCTCTGTCCAGCCTATCATAAAGGGATATTTAACAGGAGACACCACCCCTTTGAGGGCTCTTGCTTCCTCCCTTCTACCATCCAGAAGCGGGGGCTTGATTTGCTCTCCCCTAATCCCCATGGAATACGGAGGGAGGGGGGTTCTCGCCATTTGATTAAGCCAAGCCCCTCATGCCTTCTCTCTCTCTCTCTCCCCCCCCCCCTTAGACTTCACCAGGCCTATCCTCATGGTGCTACTATGTAACAATATTTTGTCATAATAAAATCCTGAGTGGTTTTAACATCCCAGAGAGCTGTGAATTCCTTCCCTTTTTCAGTGGTCTTAAATCTTCTTTCTTTAATCTCTAAATATTTAAAAATTGGCAATATTTCTAGTGAGCCAGCCAGGACACATTTCTACCTCCACCCTGTAACTTGTTTGAGCTTGGAAAGGTGAGAAGCAAGCTTCTCCAGACCTAAGATTTCTAGAAAAGTTGGGAAATTAAAATTTTTAGCCATCCTTCCCATTTGTCCCATCTCTTGCTCCCCAGGGTTAAAGTAGGAGAAAGTTGAGTCTTGTGGGTTTTGGGGGCTAGCAGAGGTGTCCACCTGGTTGCAGGGTTTATGTTAGATCAGTGAGCATCCCTGATGGAGGGATTGCTGTGTTCATGGGTGCTCCCCTAAAGGGGAGTGGAAGGTTTTGTTAGGAAAGGTCCCCACCTTGTGTTTAAAAAGAAAAATGCTAAATTGAAGAGTAATTTAATCTCTTAATTTCAAGCTATTTGGAAATTCTGTAACAAATCTGGGAATTTATATGTGTTATTAAGAAGAAAAATATATAATTGGGATTAATTGTATGTCAAGAAATTTGGGGATATTGAATAATATATAATTATATTATCAAGGGACATTTATCAGGGATTTCTTTTGGGAAAGAAAATAGTGCACTAAATTCTGTAATCTGTTTTGATGTTAAATTAACATTTTTTTTAGATTTTTCAAGGCAATGGGGTTAAGTGGCTTGCCCAAGGTCACACGGCTAGGTAATTATTAAGTGTCTGAGGTTGGATTTGAACCCAGGTACTCCTGACTCCAAGGCCGGTTCTCTATTCACTGCACCACCTAGCCACCCCAATGTTAAATTAATATTGATAATACATTGTCAACAATCTCATAAGACCTTTTGTTGGTAAGGGAAGAAAGTTTGCAATAATTTTTGTCTCATCACATGTTTATATGTGTATATATGTATATATTTGTATAAATGAGTAAAATTTACTTAACATCTGTTATTTGAAAATAAGAAAATGTATTGTCTGATATTCTTTAAATTTGAATTAGTACATCTGAACTATGCATTTCAGATCAGAAATTAGTCTCTTAACCTTTAAGTAATAGTTATAAAATCTCTCTCTGCTATCTCCTACAATGTTGACTTGGCCTGTGTCATTACTACCTGATCATCTTGGTGATGTCACCAGTGAATTCTGTACCTGGTCAACAAAACTCAAGACATTCTGGATAAGGAAAGAAAATCCTGTTGTTATTTGTAAACATTTTCTCTCCTGTTTAAGAGATTCTTGTCAATAGGAATTTTAAGCAAATATAAGATTTGAGAGAATCATATTGTAAAACCATGTCACAGTTATGTGAAATCTCAGTGGTTACTTAATTCAGTTTTTATAATTCTTTATTCTTTATGTATAAAATGCCCTCAAATTTTGTATCAAATGTGGCATTTGTAAGGATGCGATCCACCCATGGGTTATTGGTAAGATGCTATACGATAGTTGATGATCAATCTTGATGGACTTGCTCATTCCCTCAGTGCAACAATCAGGGACAATTTTAGGGTATCTGAGATGGAGAATACCATCTGTATCCAGAGAAAAAATTATGGAGTTTAAACAAAGACCAAAGACTATTACCTTTAATTTAATTTTACTATCTCTTATATTTTATTTTTTCCTTAAGGATATGATTTCTCTCTCAATACATTCAATTTTTATCAATGTATAGCATGAAAACAATGTAAAGACTATCAGACTGCCTTCTTTTGGGGTTGTGGGGAGGGAAGTGAGATTGGGGGGGGAAATTGAAAAATTTTTAAAAATTTAAAGATTCCTAGAGGCTAAAACTTAATTTGCAAATTAACCTTGTTATTCCATTTGTAGCCTAAGAAAATTATGGTTAACATGTATCAATTTGAAATCCTGTAACATTGCCTAGCTATATGGCCTGCATGTGTTAATTGAGGTTTTGAAAAAAATTATCATAAGATCTAATCCTTAGAAATTCGCATTTTCTTTTTTCATTGTTTTATCAGTTGTGTGATATAGTTTTGCAAACTTGTAATTTAGTTACCTCTTGTGAATATATAAGTTATTTGAATATAGTAAGAGTATTAAAACCTGGAATTAACATGTGATTGCTTTGAAGGGGTAATCAGGGAAATATTACAAATTATGACCCTTCCTGGGATAGATCTGTGGGTTCAGCATAATATAATGATGGAAATATTGTTTTGTAAAAAGTAATAACTCATGTGTCAATTGATTTGACTACCTGGTTGCTCTTACTATTGTTTCATTGCATTGGAATCAATAATATATGTTGGCAATTTAAGGTCACCTAAGATATTGTAATGGTTTTAAAGAATTCTGAAAGTAATAATTTGTATTTTAAAGATGGCTAATACATAAACATATAGAAGTTTCCAGCTATATATATGTAAACTGGGACTAAACTGTGGTTGTTTGCTTTGAGGGAAAAGCTCCTATGTGATATGAGGAAGATAAAATAATGGTGATAATTTGAGATTTCTCTTCGGCAATCTCTAGCTAATTGTTATGTAAAAAATCTGGAGATTATGGGCAATCTCCTAGCCAAAGGAGATGTTTAGTTATATTAAACATAGTTAATAACTTAAATGGGTTCATTGAAAAAAGTTGTTTTTATAAAATGAATGTTCTAAATGTGAATTAGGGTTATTACATTTTTATACTTCAAAATTTGTTTATTATATTATTGTATAGTACTGTCCTTAGGTACATGAGCAACAATTGAATTATAATTTTTCTCTGGATCTCTTTGCTGATACCTAGTGCTAATCACAGCCTGGCACATTCTGATTCCCTTTAGTACTCAAGCCACCTGAATCTCTGATTACAGGTAATTACTATATTGCAATATATCGATAATTGATCTGTCTGACATCAGGTGTGGTAAAATAGAAAGAACAATATGCCAATGAAGCCATTAGCCCTATGGGGTTTTATTTTAATGTTGCAGATGGATTGAGTGGCCTTTGAGAAAATGAACTCAGCCTCAGGTGAGAGGATTTTCTTCTTTTTTTAAATTAAGACAATGGGGTTAAGGTGACTTGCCCAAGGCCACACAGCTAGGCAATTATTAAGTGTCTGAGGCCAGATTTGAACTCAGGTACTCCTGACTCCCGGGCTGGTGCTCTATCAACTGCACCACCTAGCAACCCTGAGAAAGGATTTTCTTAAAAGAGGCACTAAACTGGTAGACCTGGGACTTGACTCATTGGGAAAGAATTGTCTAGAACTTCTGCCTGTAAAGGACATCTAATTCATAAAGGAACATGTCCTCATGTCCCTGTGTATTCTTTATAACAAATTACTATATTCATGCCAGGTACAGCATAATCAAATATGAGAGTGAGTCATTGGAATTCTAATCTTCTTAAATAATCTGCTAGTATTTTGTCTTGGCTCTTTTTTTTTTAGCATCTGATGTGATTTGTTTTTAATCACAACAAATTACCTTAAAGGAAAAAAAAATATCAGTATGATTGCTTATATCAGGATAGTGCCTATTGGTCTATTTTTTAATTGCTTTAAAGGAAAGATCCATTCAATTATATTGGAATAAAGATACTTTTTTTCTTTGTCCAAGTTCACAAATTCTTTGAAATCTATCTATGTATTCCAGGCTGGGACTTAAATCTAGATTTTGAAATGATGCATCTTTCTTCTGATTATTCTGTCTCTGAATCTAGGAGATACTACAGTCAAATCTGCTAATTCTCTCTAAGGATGATCAATTTACTTAGTATCTGCAGAAGTAATACTAGGGTGCTCCCTTCCTTCCAGATGACTTCTCAGGCTTCACATGGAGGTTCGATAGAAAATAGTTTTCGTCTTTGATAGTGTAGATTTGTCTGCTGGGATAGGAGGAAAGATTGCATGGCCCATGAGATTAGAACATTCGATACCTTGGTTTCTACTGCAGAGAATAGAATCTGAGGTAAATGATTACTTGAGCTCATTGAGAAAGTCAGCAACTCCCTCCTCTTAAAGGATAGGTACAACTTTCCTTTGGGATCTCATAGCACTCTTTTTTTGTTGTTGTTGTTGTTTTACAATGATGCAAGCAAGGCCTCATGTCTTTTTATATACACAATGGTTTATAATCATTCTGCTCCTCTCCACTAAATATAAATTGTTCTGCCCCATTCCTTCAGAGATGGCTCAATAGCATTAAAAGATCTGCTGAGAGGAAAGGAGGAAAGAAGGGTGAAAAATTGGACTTAGTCTCTGGAAGAGCTGTGTCAGAAGGGACACCATAATGTCCCCCTTTCGGGGCTCCTGGTGGGTTGTGGGGGGGGGTCAGGAAAGTAATGCACTGTTGGTAGAGGTGGGAACTGATTCAGCCATCCTGGTGAGCAACTTGGAACTCTGCTCAGAGAGTAATAACACCAGTTTTATTACCCTTTGACCCAGCGATACAATACTAAGTCTATATCTAGAAGCAACCCTAAAAAAAAATGGGAAAAACCCCACATGTATTCAGAGTAGCCCTTTTGGAAGTGGCAAAGAATTGGGTATTGAGGGGATTCCCATTAAATGGGGAGGGGCCAAATAATGTGTAATTTGAAAAATAATTTGAAAAATAAAATATTGACATAGATGGACAAAATACCTTTGGCACAACTGCCTAAAAGAAAACCAACCAACCCGCCTCCAAGAAAGTCTATTGAAAATCATCCCCCCCCCAAAAAAAAACCAGTAAAAGAAAATAACATTTGTCTTACAATTTATTTTTACAATGATGCAAGTAAGACCTCATGGCTTTTTATGTACCCAATGGTTTATAATCGTTCTGCTCCTCTCCACTAAATATAAATTGTTCTGCCCTATTCCTTCAGAGATGGCTCAATAGTATTAAATAAATGCTGCCCTTAAACTGTTAAAAAATAAAAGAAAGAAAGAAAATCACTTCAGACCAAATAATCAGTCACTGAAAAATAATGATTTTCTTGAGAAAGGGTCTTGTTGTGGGTGACGACAGGCATTTCTCAAAGGAAAATCTGTCATCTGAGAGGGAAGCGAACTGACTACCACCCCGAGATTGGTGGGGAAATGGCCCGCAGTAAGAAGGGAACCGGGGCGAAGATTTCTGTTATTCCTGCCTGTCTTTCTCCCTCTCTTTACAGATAAGGAAAGTGGGTCTAACAGGGTTTTAAAAACTTGCCAGGGGTCACTGAGCTAAGTAAAGATCTGAGGTCAAATTGGAACTCAGCATGATGAGTCTGAGTGGTCTGGAATCGAGGTCCCTCTTTCTCCATCCACTGCTGCCACCTAACGACCCAAGCAGGCAGAGCATTGCACGGGTGAACCTTTCTAGCTCTGACCCAGATCAAAGAATTGAGAAGTCCTGCAACTACAAAGCTCATCTTGCAAGGCCCGGGCAAATTCAGCCTTGGCATTGGGGGTGGGCCATGGTTATACTGTAGCAGCTCCCTACAAACTGAGTCAAACCTGGTGGTCACTGCTCCTCAGCAGAGGTTGCAGCGTTAGAAGTCTGACCAGCCAGCCAGGCAGCCCCTCTTCTGCTCTTGTCTCTTCTCTGAGAAGGGTCTGACCCTCATAGCACTCTTAATATCAGTAAAGGAGGGGCAGCTAGGTGGCGCGGTGGATAGAGCACCGGCCCTGGAGTCAGGAGTATCTGAATTCAAATCCAATCTCAGACACTTAATTACCTAGATGTGTGGCCTTGGGCAAGCCACTTAACCCCATTGCCTTGCAAAAACTAATATATATATATATATATATATATATATATATATATATATATATACACACACACATATATATATACGTATATATACATACATATATGTGTGTGTATATATATATATATCTATATATATATATATATATATATATCAGTAAAGAGCAAAGTACACACCATGGACCTATGATTGGCTACTTCTTGGTTTTATCTCTGGCAACTCCTTGGCATAGTGCTGCAGTTTCCTTATCATTATAGCACTGATGGTCTGCCCAGCATCTATTCTTGTCAAGGCTTAGAGACCCTGTTGTTTTCCTGCTGCTTTTCCTGTACTGTTTCCCAAGCTACCATCTGTTTCATGTTTTGGGGATTTTTTTTGCTATTTTTCTTGCCTTGGATAAGTGTCTCAAATCTTTTAGAATGAAACTCACCAGGTCAATTGAGCTCAGGGCAGTCAACATATATACATATAATTTTTATGTCTTGTCAATCAGACTTACAATTTTGTCTGCAGACATTCAAGGGGGCTACTTAGAAAGCTGTCAAGCCCTTCTAATTCACCCTTCTCTATAGAATGCCCCCAGAAATTCCTCTTAGCTTATTCAGGGAACTGAATTCTCCTAGTCTCTTCTTTGCCTCAGGGTATAGAGACCATGATTAGTTTTTGAGTCATTCAGAGGTCAGCTTGATTTTAGTATTTTTGATAGTCTTCTCAATGTGTATCTTATTGTCCTTATTTTCCTTATTTCACTTTGCATTACATCTCACTCATCTTCCCATATTGCCTTTAATTCCACATTTTTGCTATTTTTTATTGCACAATAAGACAAATGATAGGGTTTAATTTCATGCATTTTTTTAAAATTGTATTTATTTAAGGCAATGGGGTTAAGAGTGACTTGCCCAAGGTCACACAGCTAGACAATTATTAAGTGCCTGAAGTTGGATTTGAATTGAGGTCCTCCTAACTTCAGGGCCAGTGCTCTATCCACTGAGTCACCTAACTGCCTCCTCCATTGTTGTTTCTTAGATTTGGCCTCTGACACTTAATAATAACCTAGCTGTGTGACCTTGGGCAAGTCATTAACTCCATTGCCTTGCAAAAAACCAAAAAAATGTGTTTTAAGAAATAACATTAAGATAACATATCCATATCTTTTTTTTTTAGTTTTTTTTTTTTTTTTGTGAGGCAAATGGGGTTAAGTGGCTTGCCCAAAGCACATAGCCTGAGGTCGAATTTGAACCCAGGTCCTCCTGACTCCAGGGCTGGTGTTCTATTCACTGAGTCACCTAGACACCCCAACATATCCCTCTCTTTATATCTATTCGCACATCTATATTATGTCAATCTATCTATCTATCTATCTATCTATCTATCTATCTATCTATCTAACCAGAAAAGGATGGGCAGTTTGAATGTTGCACTAGTGTCTCTGAAACATAACAGAAATTAGAGAAAACTCTACAATGCAATTGGTAGATCCTCTATCAAACATTTATGGAAAGATTTCTTATTTGTGTCTTAAAAAGACATGGAAGGGCTACCATCCTCATCACAAGAATGAAAGCACCTATAAAGTTACCTGGCACTGTGCTGAGCACTAAAGATATAAATGCTAACAGTTCCTGCCCTCAAGGAGCTTATATTTTACAGTGGGACAAGGTATGCAAACATATAAGTAAATATAAGATCTTGCAGATTATCCTAAGAAATAAGTTGTTGACATTTGTGATATAAAAATTTTAAAAATTATGAAATTAGGTACTTAGATTTTATTTCAATGAAACCAATTTTCTACCAGGTCCCATCTCTTCAAGGGAATAGCTTCTTCTTTTGAACCTCTCCACCTCTCTGTCAGATTAGGATGAAATTGGCTTGTACAGGTTAGTTGACCCACTAGTTTAGTCAATAATATTTATTGAATACTTATTGTGGTTTATGTTATTGAATGAGATATGATGGAAAAGATTGAAAAGATAACATGGACCTCTCCTTAAGGGAACCTGTATTGAGGTTGGAGCATCAAGAATGAAAACATATATGTACACATTATAACCCCACTCAATAATTGCAGGTATTTATTAGGATTTTCTTTTCTATGGAAAATTCAGTTTTAGAAAAAACTCACTTCTTGGTATTGATCTTTAATGAGACTAAATATTTCTCCATACCATTTCTGCAATTTGTCCTTCAATCATCAGCACAATTCCTTTGAACTCCTTTGATCAAAATCACCAAGCCCCATCAGAAGACATTAGCATTGAAGTGAATGACTGATCATAAAGTCTAAGACTTCAAGACTTCTTTGACACTTAACCATTGCTCTGAAGGCAATTTCCATTGCCTTTAACGTCATCCTAGGACTCTGCAAAAAATATGCATGAGGATGAGACAGAGGTGTGTACTTAGAACACACAGAGCTTCTCCTGGGGAAAGGGTAATGGAGGAAGGGCTAAACTTAGTTGGAAGGGTTGATCTTTGAAACTCTTAAACAGGGTAGGCAGATCCGAATGTGTCAACAGTCTACAAAAGCTTACCCAGTCTTGTGTTTGACAAGCAATGTCATACCAGTGAAAGATAATTTTCTGGAACCAACAGTGATTGGGTTGGAGATTTCTCCTTTACATAAATCACCACCATTTTTATATTTTACCAACAAATTCCAACAGCAAGAGATAGAAATAGAAATTACATTCAAAATAACTAGACAATATAAAATATTTGGAAATCTACCTGTCAAGACAAACTAAGTAACTATAAGAATACAATTACAAATAAAGCCTGATCTAAGCAACTGGAAAAATATCAATTGCTCTTGGATAGATCAAATTAATAAAATAAAAGTGACAATTTTACCTAAATTATCTATTTATTCAGTGCTATATCAATCAAATTATAAAAAATTATTTTATAGAGCTAGAAAAAATAATAATGAAATTTATCTGGAAGAACAAAAGATTAGGGAAGAATATCAAGAGGATTAATGGAAAAAAATGCAAAAGAAGATGGCCTAGTTGTACAGATATAAAACTATTTACATTATAAAGTGACAATTATCACAACTATTTGGTAGTGACTAAGAAACAGAGCAATGGATCAGTGGAATAGATTTGGTTGACAAGACAAAGTAGTAAAATAGCAAAATAATCTACTGTTTGATAAACCCAAAGAGTTACCTCCTCTATTAATCCTTTTCTATTCTCCCTGATTTTAAATGTTCTCTTCCTCCTCAATGATTTATATAAATATATCCCATGAGAAAGTAAGTTGCTTGAGGTTAAGGATTATTTTATTTTTATCTTTTGATGATGATGATGATGATGATGTTTATTCCTCATTCTCAAAGAAGACCATGATATCAGGGAGGTGATGCCATGACACTTACATGAATTGGATTTGATTGAGGGCTGCTATGCTAAGTCACTAGCCTCACTTTCTTCTCCAGAGCCATCTGGTCCAGTGATCAGATATAATTCAGGATAACTGGTATTCCTAGGGGGAAATATACCAGTAGCAGCAGCTAGGTGGTGTAGTGGATAGAATATAAGCCTTGCAGTCAGAAGGACCTAAGTTCAAATCCCACCTCAGGAACCTGATACTTGCTAGCTGCCCAAACTTGGGCAAGTCATGTTGCCCTGCAAAAAAAGAAAGAATTGTCTTTCTCCTTTCTGAATTTTGTCTTTGTATAAGGTCTAGGACAATGTCTTATACATAGCAAGAGCTTTAAAATTTTTGTTAATTCAATGCTTGTAAGATCTGGGTTTATCCCAACTCCCCTGCTCAGAGGAAAGTTTTAGGTCTGAAAGAAGAGCTACAACTTCTGTATGGTTTTTAGAGTTACCCTTGAAAAACAGGGGTGATATCTAATACCATAGGCTCAAGCTTCCATTTCCCTCCCTATAAATACCAATTGAGAACCATTTAGTCAGTCAGCCTTAAGTAGATTTAGAAAAGAAGTATTTACTAAAGGAGTACAGTAAGAGCAGCTGGTATAAAGCATCCCCCCCCCAAAAAAAATAAAAGAAGTTTGTGACACTACTCCACAAGGACTTAACAGAAGCTAGGAGAAAGTGGGGTTAATCTTAAAAATATAAGTGAGAGTGTGATAACTCATAGCTCCTGGTTTCCTAGAAGTCCTTTTCTCCCATTGTAGAGTATTCAAAAAGTCCTCCTTAATCATGGTGTAACTTCTTTTCTGGAGTCCTTGTGAAACTCTGTGTCTTATGTCTTGTCTGTCTTTGGCTCCCATTGAAGACAACACTGTAAAATAATCTGAGGATATCTATGGCTAAGGCACTGCTGGGAAGCTGGGATGTCTATCATTCTCCCAACAATTCATCTCTCTTGAAGCTCACAAGATACTCCTTTGACCAAAGGTTTTGGGGCTGGGATGGGAATGAGACCTTAGTTCAAGGTTGAAGCTGAGGACTCTCTCCCTTCCTCTGGTTGGTTCCTTTGAAGAGATTTTATTAAAATATCACAAGTTCCCTTCTCTCAAATGGTTCTCTGTCTTTTTTTAAAATTAATTTATTTTTTCCAACTACATGCAATGATATTTTAAACAATCATTCTTTTTGCAAGGTTTTGAGTTTTACATTTTTCTTCCTTCCTCCTTTCCCTCCCCCTCCCTCTGACAAAAAGTACTCTAATATAGTCTCTTCATATATAACCATGCTAAACATAGATCTAAATTAAAATGAATCTCTTCTTAATTCACTTGATGACCCGTAGGACATGACCAAGTTTCTCCTGTCTCTTGAAACATGATATTTTTAAACAAAGAGAGTTACTCTAATGTTAAAGACTTTTCACCTTTATTCTAAAGCTTTTGATTGAGAATGACAAATTAATTATCCTTTTACTTTTTTTGAGGGATAGAGTGATAATTAATTTTTTCAATTACCCTATCCTTACCTTAAATTTGGTTTTCTATTGGAATATATTTTTTGATAATATACTTAAACCTATTTTTATGCCACCTTTGCTGATTTTCAAGGATGAAGAAGTTGCATCAATGTTTTGAACCCAAAAGCTCTTAAGATGACCTCAATCCAAATCCATATATTATATCAGACACCAATTAACTACCTTAGGGTTTGGGTCTTCTGTTGAGCCTGCTTTCTTTTCCTTCTCAGAATTCTATAGCTCCTAAATCCTCTGAAGCTTCAGTGTATCACTTAAACCACTTCTTCTACCCCCTTCCCTTGCATTTTTTTATCCCACTTCTGGCTGGCATGTATCTTCAGTTTATTAGGCATCCTGCTGTCATTCTAATACAGATGATCACATTGAGGGTTTCTTTTCAGAATTCCCCTCCTCCAATGTCTCTCCTCAGTGCCAGTCAACTGACTGTACTTCAAATTCTCATTGGCATGGCCTCTGTGTTTGACACAATTTTAAATTCACTTCATGTATGGAATTTCTCAGGAAACAGGAAATCATTGTGATGTGTAATATGTGTTAGTAGGTGTGTATCTGTGTGTACTGGAAGGAACCTTATTGAGACCCCTATCCCCACCCCTCTCATTTTACAGAAGAAGAGTCCCAGAGACTTTGCCAAAGTCCTATATACTGTTACTGGCAAAGCAAGTACTTGAACCCCCTCCCCGCTTCTGGTCTCCTGGTTCCTAGTCCAGTTTTCTTTGCATTCTACTATGAAGGGACAGGGAAGAGGCTAGACCTATTCATACCCATTGCTCAATAATGTCTCCCCCAAATTATTCTTCTTAATATTTAGAATTGTAGAAAATCTCTAACACAGATGATAATCTGGATTGCTATCAATAGCAATAACTCAAATTGACAAATCAGAAGTGAGGCTTATAAAGAGTCTGGCTATCTCCATTTCAAAAGTGACAAAACTGAGACACTGAAAGGTTAAGGTGATTTGCTGAGGATCCCATAGAAAATAAATTCTGAGTTTAATTGGTGTTCTTTCTATTATAACATTTAACTTTAATGACAGATATTGTTCAGTTGTTTCAGTTGTGTCTGACTCAACTTTATTTGGGATTTTCTTGACAAAGATACTAGAGTGGTTTACCATTTCCTTCTCCAGGTCTTTTTATAGATGAGGAAACTGAGGCAAATAGGATTAAGTGATTTACCCAGGATCACACAGCTAGTAGATATCTGAAGTCAAATTTGAATTCAGATCTTCCTGACTCCAGGCCTATAGCATTCTATTCACACAAAGTTACCTATCTACCTTGGCAAATATACCCTACACTGCTAAATGATAGGAGGAGAGGGAAAGAAAAGGAAGATATATTTGTATATTTGCTGGGGGAGGGGGAAAGAGGTCAATAATCTTATATTTTTTTTCTTGCATGGCATTAATTTTGAAGCTTTTCCTTGAAACTTTCCTTTCTGGAAAAAAACAGTTCCTTAGATTCTGTTTTTTCTTTTCTTTTTTCGTTTTTTTTTTTTTTTTTGGTTGGGTTTTTGTTTAATCCATCTCACCATTAGATGGTAGTATAACTATACATATATATATATATATATATATATATATATATATATATATATATATATATATCAGAATTCAGGACTGATCTAATCCTCTCTCCCTGTGTTCTCACAATTGTTAGGCCTGGGGCCAAAGGAAGGTCATGGATTCCATTCCTTCAGGGACAGCCCAACCCATGAGAGTGAAAGATGAGGATGTTTGTATCAGAGGCTGGGGGTGAAATGGAAAGGGAGAAGAGATTAAATTCTGGGTCCCAGATTCCCATTCTAGAATATAATTGGAGTGGATCAAGTGGAGTGTGGATCCTTCTAGAGGGCAAAAGGAAGCGTCCTGGCTCTTTTATAGGCATCTTTTACCAGCATCATCCAGCTCCTCCTAAAAGAAGCTTCCTATAAGTAGGGAAAACTCTCCACATGCTCAGAACAGCTTTTGATTTTACCACATTTTAGACCCTGCCCAACTTTTGCAAGAAATCCTTTCCTGCTTCTCCATAACCTTTGAAATTATCTCCAATTTATCTTGTACTCATCTTGTTTGTACATAGTTGTTTGCATGTTGTTTCATCCATTAGAAGATAAATTTGTCAAGGACAGATTGTTTTTATGCCTTTCTTTGTATCTTCAACACCCAGTATTGTGCATGCAATAGATGTTTGTTCATTTACTGACATACACCTACATTTCCCTTTATACTTTTAGCTTTCCTTTGTCATCTCTGTCGAGTGCAAACTTTTTCTATAATTATATTATTATTGCTTTCTTCTGGAGATCATAAATTAAACCTGGGGAGGACCTAAAATTAGTCTAGTCTAATCCTTTGGCTTTGGGGTGAGCTAGATGACTCCACAGAGTGCCAGGTCTAGAGTCAGTCAGGAACACCTAAGTTCAGATTCAGCCTCAGACACTTACTAATTTTGTGATCCTGGGCAATTCATTTCACTTTGTTTGCCTCAGCTTCCTCATCTGTAAAATAACCTGGAAAAGAAAATGGCTAACCATTTTCTAGTATCTTTACCAAGAAAATCCTGAATGGGATTTTCATAAAGAGTCTGACTGATCAACCAGTAAGTCTATGGGTACCCAAAGGAAGTAGGCAAAGAAAAAGAAGCTGACACTTTGCTATGATCACATACTAAGGCTGCACCCCATCTTTCAGCTCACAGGTTATCATGCAGAAGGGAAGAATATTGGCCTTCAATTCAGACCTGGTTTTGAATTCCAATTCTGTCACTTACCTATTTTACTTTAGGTAAATTGGGACTCTACTCTCCTCACTTATAAGAAGAGAATAAAACAGTTAACCTCTAAGATACCTTTTCCCTCTAATACTATAATCTTATATAAGCCTATTTTACTATTGATAAATCCTAGGCAGGATTGTTTGTTGAAGGATCTCCCACATTACTTCTTTGGCACTGAACTTCTGCCTGCCTCAGTTTTCTCAATTGTAAAATGGGGGATTTTAATAGCATCTACTCCCCAGGATTGTTGTGAAGATCAATTGAAATAATAATTGTAAAGTACTTACCACAGTGCCTACATAGTAGGTGCTATATAATTAGTATATACTACACAAAATAGTAGGTCCTATACAAATATTTGCTATTGTTTATTTTTCTTATTATATTATTATTATTTTCCCAGGGAAGGGATAAATCCCTCTACTCATATTTTACTCTGTCAATCTTCAAGTTCAGAGTTTGTTTCCTGGTTCCCTATACCCTTTCCTGCATCACAAAGAGTCCTACAATGTCACTGTCAAAGATGTTCTAGCCCCCCAAAAGAGGACAAATACCTCATTTGTATTCCTAGAGCTCTTTAAGGTCACAAAACATTACCAAGGATATTTTTTATGGTTGTTTGGAATTTTCCAAAAGGTGTAAGGACATATATAAAAGGCCCCCTGTCTGGGATCTGCCTTTCCTTGATTTCATCATCACTTTGTTTCTGACTGCTTGACTGATGCCTGCTGCTTGTCAAGCTCTATAGCTAACATTCTTCAGAGGATGTAGAATGTCATAAGTACGAGGGACCAAAGAATTTAGTTGTTTGCAAGGACTTAATGGATTTCAAATAAAAGACTTAAAATAAGAAGGTTTACACTTGAATCCTGGTTCTGCCAATGAAAATTGAGTGATCTTGGATTATTCACTTTACTAATATGAGCCTCAATTTCTTCATCATTAAAGTGAAGGGTTTAGACACAATGATTATGATAAATCTATAAGATTGGCACCTTAAAGTATTCCTGCAATATTAGAAAACTGTTAGAAAATGATTCAAGACCAAAATTGGTAGAGAACAGAAAGGAAACAAACTAAATCTACTTTAACTAATGGTGTAATGTTATTTCTAATTTTCTGAGACAATTAAATTGTGGGCTTCTTAAGGGCAAGGATTATCCTTTACCTTTTTTTGTATCCCTAGCACTGTGCCTGCAATATTTTTGGTTATTGTTCAATCATTTTTCAGTCATTTCTGACTCTTTCTTAACCCCTTTGGCATATTCCTGGCAAGGATAGAGGAATGGTTTGCCATTTCCAGCTTAGCTCATTTTAAAAATGAAGAAACTGAGGCAACCAGGGTTAAGTAACTTGCCCAGGGTCACACAACTAGTAAGTGTCTGAGACTAAATTTGAACTCAGGTCTTCCTGATTCTAGACCGGATGCTCTTTCTGTTTTACCAACTAGCTACTGTAACTAGCAGGTGCTTTTTGACTAAGTGAAAAGGAAAAAAATACCCTCTACAAATCACGATAAATAAGGAACATATTGCTGCCTCATAAAGAAGCTATGTGGTATAGATTGGGGGTGACTTTGCCACTAACTACCAATATGATTCTATATTTTTGTAACTCAGTTTCTTCATCTGTTTGTAAACCATGGCTCAAAATCATAGTTCTAAGCTCACATTATTGGCTTAATTTCTGGGATACTTCTTAATAATAACTCAATGGCTCAGCATCTACCTAGGGTATATGCTGTGGGAGCATTTGAATGTGACTGGGAACATCAAATAGGTTTGTTAAGATACATGAGAGGTATAAGCTTGCCCCTTTAGCAAAAAAAAAAATAGTTTTATTCTACCTTTGGTGAGTGCAATTTCCTTTCTCCTCCCTATAGAAGGTCAGTCATAGCATCTGTAAAACAACTTCACATTCCCTTATAGATAAACATAGACTAGAGACAATCCCTTTTTTTACTCCAAAGAAAAATGAGACCTGGAGAAGTTAAATGATTTTGCCAGAGTCATCTAGCTAATACTTTCTGAAGCTTGGAATTGATCTCTTCCTAACTTTAAGCCTGTGTTCTATTACACAATGGCACAGTATTATGGAACTCCACATCTCCTACTTTGCATTAGCATGGGCCTAGATAAGAACCTCACTGAAGAGTAGTGTAAGTTTTATTGACTTCTCTGCTTCCTTATGGAGATCATAATTTTATTCCTAGAAGGGACCTAAGTTTAGTCTGGTCCAGTCTCCTTGATTTGGGGTCAACTCTTATTCTAGACCCTTATGTTCCTATGCTAGGGCTGCATCCTATCTGACTGAGTTCATAAGTTCTGCATGCTCAGCCGGCAACCAGCAAGGCATCACCAAATCATTGTGGTTCCTATGGCTGTTAACTCTGGGAGTCCTTGCTTCTCACTTAGCAGCTGTTGTCTCTGGCTGTTGCTGCCAGCTCATATTCCTTGTCATCACCATACCCCAGAATCCCCTTCTGGCCTCCTTGTGTCTCTTCTACAAAATCTTCCTTCTACTATTTCAATTACACACGTGTCTTGGCTTTTCTTTTGTCCTGTATTAAGGAGTGGAATCACCTCTTAGGAAGGAGGGACAGATTTCCCTCCCCTTTGTAAAATGAGATATTTTGAGCTCTTAAAAACATCTGTAAATAAATAACTTTTCCTTGGGAGAACAGGGGCTTCCTTACTCATTGGGACTTCTTTTCCTTTTGGTTCACTCTGACTGAATCACTTCTGGGATATTTCTAAGTGAAATCAGGGTTGAGAACTAGAATTATTACCCAATTTCCACTTTGGTTCTAATTCAGTCTTATCTTCTATCCAATGACCATAGAAGACTTCAGATAAAGAAAAATTTAACAATTGGACACTTAACATTTGTTTGGTGCCAATATTTTTCCTAGAGCTTCCCATAGGATTTTTTTTTCAGTTGAATTAAACAAATATCTAATCTGTGCTTCCTTTTTGTAAGGCATTGTACTATATATAACACAACACATTTACAAGGTTGGTAAAGTAGATATTATCCCCATTTTGTGGAAAGGAAACAATGGCATCAAGCAGCCACTCCCTTTTCTCTTTAGTGAGTTTATTCCAGATCCTCTACTTTGAAAAGAGGCCAGGTCAGCTATCCTTTTTCTTCTGACTCTGCTTCGGACTCTCCAGATTTCAGAACCATGGCATCCTGGGTAGCTCCCCTCCACCCAGTACAACTCTCTTTTATTTGCTTCCTTCTTTAGATTGAAAACACCTTGAGGGTAGAGACTGCCTTTTTGTTTGTTTTTCTCCCAGAACTTAAGGGTCTGTCACACAGCAAGCATTTAATAACTGTATCTTCATTTGATTTGACTTGGTAAAATTCTGCTGGCTCATGGTGAAGACAACTAGAATTCAGGTTTCAGGCTGCATTCCTAGGATTTTTATTAAAAAAACACATTTTATCTAATTAGGTTAGTTCATTTGAACCAGTAACCTAGGAGGACCCAACTACATGTTGGTCATAGCACTGGGTCAATTAATTATTGTAAATAAAAAAATAGTGTAATTAATTAAATAATTGAAATCATGTGACTCTCATAAGCCTATGAATTTACTGTCACTCATTATTTAAAAACTTGGTCTGTTCTACATTGCCATCCTTTTTCCTGACACAATGGTATCTAGAATTTCAAGTCCAGGTTCACATAGACTGTATATGTCAGAAGCAAGACTTAAACTCAAAAGTTCCCCATTCCTATGGATACCACTGACTTTAGCCTGTGGCTGTGTCTGAACTGCAGACTATACAGTTCATGCTTTTGAGGAAAGATATGCATCTGAAGGACTTTTCATTGTAGTTGAAACTGAGTTTTAATAGGCATCTTTTAATAAGATGATGCATAGCAGACATAACAAACATTGGATAAAAAATTGAATAAGACTGATTACTAACTCATTTTCCTTGTCTGGGAAAATTTTCTTACACTTCCTCTCAAGACTTAGAAGAGAAGAGATTCTTCTTTCTCTCCCCAAATCCTTCATATAAACAAATAAATACTAAACCAATCAATATTATACAAATTGCACCATATACTAGTCTTGGGATTTAGAACTGTAAAGAACTTTCAATAGTTAAATTCCCTCTATTCTTATTGGTAAACTACCAAGTTTGTAGCTGGGTGGAAAGAACACTGGGCCTGGTGTCAGGAAGATCTGATTCAAATCAAGTCTCAGACACTTATTAGCTGAGCATGTTGGGGTGGGGGAAGGAAGACACCTAATCAATGCCTGCCTCAATTTCTTCAACTGTAAAATGGTGATAATACTGACACTTACCTTCCAGGATTGTTGAATCAAATTAGATAATATTTTCAAAGTCTCTGACACATTGTAGGTGATTGTTCATACACAATTAGCAAATTAGTAAGCGGCAAGACTCAAACCCCAGTTCTTCCAAATCTAGAACACATCCTATTTTACCACACTGTTTCTGAGTAAAGAGATCAAAATCTGACAAGAATATATGTGAGAACATTGTTCCCAGTTTTTAGGATAATTCAGCATAATCACCCAATTCTGACTTGGAGAAAGTGAAAAGTGAAAGCACAAGGAGAACACCCAGGGAGACCTCCCAAGGATGAAGGCAGAGGTAGGGTCATTCGGTGGATAGAGTAATGGACCTGAAATCATATCACTCTTGTTGGAATTTAAGCAGGAAGCTTTCCAGAGTCACTTTAATGCTAGTCTTCCTTTTATGGATTATTTCCATAGATTGTTTGTACATAGTTGTTTGGATGTTGTCTCACTATTAAATTGTAAACTCCTTGAGGGCAAGGATCGCTTTTGCCTTTGTATCTCCCAGGAGCTAGTAACTTATTACATGTGAAAATATGCCTCACTAAATCTATGCTGAGACAGTTAAGTGGCTCAGTGGATAGACTTCTGGACCTAGAGTTAGAATGAGCTGAGTTCATATCTAGCCTCAAACACTTTCCAGCTGGACCGAAGGCAAATCACTTAACTTCTGTTTATCTTAATCTACTGGAAAAGGAAATGACAAACCACTCTAGTATCTTTATTAAGAAAAATCTGAACAACAGCATGATCCATGGGGCCACTAAGAGTCAGACACTGATGAATAACAAGAAGCCTCTACCCCTTAAGGTGGTAATTAATATCTGGAGAGCAGGGGTTCTTAACCTGGAGTCCAGATTTGTGGACAGATGGCAATATTATGTTAATACATAGAAATATACAAAATAACATTTCTATAGAATATGTGGTTTTATGCTTTTTATCTATTCTTAGATATCTTATTAATTATATATTTCTATATAAATGTTACAACTTTACTTCAATATTTAGTTTTATTTCAATATTGGTTTCTTTTATAATATAATACCTTTAAAAACATTACTCTGAAAAGGGGAGCTATAAACCTTAGTAACTGCCAAAGTGCCCCTCCCAGGGTCCCAAGAATAAGAACCAGAGTATTTGCAAATCTGCAATCGTGGACAGAATTTCCTCTTCGGGAGTCCTCTATACCAATGAAATCATAGGTTCGATTAAAAAAGAACAACAGTCCTGTAGGTATCTCCCTCGGCTATGGTGAGGCCCACATAAAGGCAAAGCAGCTTGCAAAACCTATGCAAATGAACCTATGGTGATCGAGATGAGCAGAACGAGAAAAACGCTGTGCACCCTAACAGCAACATGGGGGTGATGGGCAATCCTGATGGACTCACTCATTTCCATCAGTGCAACAACCAGGGACAATTTGGGGTATCTGCAGAGGAGAATACCATCTGTATCCAGAGAAAGAATTATGGACTCTGAATAAAGACTATTACCGTCAGATTAGAAAAAAAAAGAAAGCGTTATATTAATAAGTCATTTTATTATCTCATACTTTATTTTTCTTCCCAAGGGATATGATTTCTCTCTCATCACATTCAGCTGAGATCAGTGTATAACATGGAACCAATGTAAAGACTAACAGACTGCCTTCTGTGGGGGGTGGGGGGAGGGAAGCAAGATTAGAGGAAAAATTGTAAAACTCAAATAAAATTTTTCTTTAAAAAAAAAAAAGCCCATGCAAAAAGCGCTCTGCAGAGCTCTGGAGATACCAGTATTATTATGAAGACGTTAAAAAAGCCAAACTCCAATGGGAAACTGAGCTAGTGTCAAGCAGTGCTTTTAGAGGCGAGCTTGGAAGTTTTCGGCACTGTGGGATGTTTGCATACATTTCGTGTGTGCGTGAGAGCGGGTGAGTGTGTGTGTGTGTGTGTGTGTGTGTGTGTGTGTGTGTGTGCCCGCGCCGCGCCTGGGAGCCCCGAGTCACCCCCGCCCCCCATGAGCCGCCCCGACATCGTGTTTCATTGTCCTTTCTTCCTTTCCAGGTTTTCTTTTTTGTCCCCGGCCTGTCCCCGCCCTCCTGGGAATCCGGGGTGTAAAAAAAATCCAGAGGCAATCCCCTTCTCCCGGGGCTGGCCCCGGGGCTCCCCGAACAAAGGCTTCCAGATGGAGCACAGAAGAGGGGGGACCAGGGGGTGCGGGGCAGCCCAGAGACCCAGCCGGGCCGGCTGCACCGCAAAGGGGGAGGAGGGTCGGGGCGGAGCAGGGCTACCGCGGTCCTGGCAGGCCCGGGGAGCGGGGAAGGGGACCAGGGCCGGGCGCGAGTCGGGGGAGCCGGGGTGGGGTCCAGGGACACATTTTCCGGGGCCTGGCCTGGCCGGAGCTTTCTATCTAAGCGGATCGACCAGGATCGGCCGAGAACCGTGGAAGTAAAATTCCTCTATGCATTTTGAGCTGAATATCTTTAATGTTCCGTTTGTAAGTCCTATTGGAGGAGGGTGAACTCATTAGTTATACATGCAAAATGTCCCCAAAGTCTTGGTGCAATTTTAAACTTTAGTATAATGCACTATTCTTACATTACAAAACATGATCGCGATCGCACCATATTTTATTTGTTATATATGAGATGATTTCCTCATCTGTAAAATAGGGATAATAATAGCCCTTCCCTCCCAGGGTTCTTGCTAAGATCAAATGTAAAAATAATTATAAAGCCCTTGTCACAGTGCCACATTCATGTAAACGTTAGCGATAATACTGTTTATGAGACAATTTTTTTCATCTGTAAAACTGGGAGAGGAGAGGACTGGGGAAGATGAAAACTAAGGTCCCTTCCATCTCTAAATTGAGGATCGACAATCCTTCGCAAATGTGTCATCAATGTTTGTTTGCTTAAGTATGTTTTGCTTTCCTGCAGCACCTGTTTGACAGAGAATTGGCTTCTCACGTAGGAAGACCTGAGTTCAAGTCCCTCATCTGACACATAGTATCTATGTGACTGGGAACTATGACTACAGAACTCAGGTCTGAATTAATAGTGGGAGTTCTTTCTCCAGGTTTTCATACAAATTAAATCATTGGAATTGTTAAAAAAGAAGTTCTCTAAAAGAAAAGAAAACAAATTCCACATATATTTATATTCCATATGGATATGTGTTTGTACATATCCAGTAGAATATAAGCTCATTGAGGGCACAGACTTTTTCTTTTTCTTTATATCCCTAGTACCTAGGAATTTACTGTCTATAATTCTCCCACGCCAATTAAATCATAGGTCCTGTGAACATCCTTTTGTGTCTGTGTGTGAATGCATAATTGTGTATATTCATACATATATCTACAAATATAGAACCTACAAGCATATAGATACTTCTAGGTTCTTTAGCCACAACAAACCATTTTTACATACTTTGGCTTCATATTCTTAAAAGACATCCATGCTCTCATCAAAATGGGCTCCCTCTCCAGTGGTGCAAGCTGACAACCTATTCATCCATGACTTTGTCCTGTGTGATTCTGCCTGAGTCCTCCCATATAAATCTCCCCTGTATTCTGGAAGCCTACTTTTTGGGTCAGAGATTCTTAACCTTTTTTTTGTGTGTGTGTGTTATTGATTCATTTGGCAATTGGGTGGAACCTATGGAGCCCTTCAAACAATAATATTTTTTAAGCAATTGAAGAAGATAATTTGGAGGTAATTGAAAATCAAGTTGTAATTTTTCCCCTTAGACAGTTTATTCAGTTGTTCAGTCATTTTCCAGCTGTGTCTGAATTCATGACCCCTCTTAGGGTTTTCTTGGTAAAGATATTGGAGTGGATTGACATTTCATTCTCTCATTTCATAGATGAGAAAACTGAGGCCGACAGGATTGACTTATCCAGGGTCACACAGCTAATATATGCTTGAGGTAAGATTTGAACTCAGGAAGATGAGCCTTCCTGACTCCAGGCTGGGCACTCTAACCACTGTGCCAACTAGCTGTTCATGGATGCCCTTTAATCTGTCCATGCATCCAAGGTTCCAAACCTCTCCTTGATTATTTATTCTGAGGGAACTAGTATAGGTTTTCATAGTAGTTACCTGATTGGCCCTATTCTATTTAAATCTTGCATGATGTCTTTAACTCCATTTGGGGCATATCAGTTACCATTGATCACTTGCTATAGCTTCCTTCTGCTTACCACCTCCATTTGCTTGATCTGCAAATTCCATTCTTAGGCCATTGTGGCACTCTTAGAGTGAGGGCCTTTTAATGTATAATATCTAACATTTAAATGGTTTTAAGATTTGCAAAGTATTTTACACATAGTATCTCATTTGAGCCTCATACCAACCCTATAATAGAAGTAGGTGCTATTATTATCCCCATTTTACAGATGAGGAAACAGAAGGATCAGTGAGGTTATGCAACTCAGGATCACCCAGTTAGTGTGTGATGTGATATTTGAACTCCTGGGCATCCTGATTCTAAACTTAGTATTTTATCCATCATGCTTCCTAGCTGCCTGCATTTTTACACCAATATTTAATATTCAACAATCCTGATATAGTCTTCAATTGGACTTAATAATTGGTTCTAGGCCAAGATCACAAAATAGAAGGCTGGTCTGAGAAGGCCTGTTATCCAAAAAGAACTTTTTTTGCAGATTTAAGTGTACAGTTCCCTTCATAGCTATGGTCATGTACCACCCCCGCATTTTTTTGGTTAAGAAAAACTCTCCAGAAGAATTCTAAAGCAGCCTTTACTAAATAATGCAGTCACAGGGCTAAAAAGAAACTAAAATCATAAAATGTTAAGAGTTGGAAGAGATAGTGGAGGGGGTCAGTCCATCTTCCAAAATGACAGTTATCTTCTTTTTGATGTTACAAACAATAGTCACCCAAAGAACTCTTGAATACTTCCATTGATGGGGGATTCATCCACTCATTTTGGACAGCTCTCCTTGTTATTAAGCTCTTTCTTATATAGAGCCAATACCTGTATCTCTGCAATATTCTAGTTCTACTCCTTGAGACCAAATAGAATAAATCTAAATAGCAGTCATATAAACCTCTTTTTTTAAAAAAGTTTTTTAGGTTTTTTGCAAGGCAAATAAGGTTAAGTGGCTTGCCCAAGGCCACACAGCTAGGCAATTACTAAGTGTCTGAGACTAGATTTGAACTCAGGTACTCCTGACTCCAGGGCCATTGCTCTATCCACTGTGCCATCTAGCTACCCCTTTGAGAATAAATTGAAAACAAACTGAAGTCTTAAATTTGCCATTTAAGTATCTTTTTGACTTGGGCAAATCATCTCACCCCTGAGGCTCAATAACCGCAAAATTAGGGTATTGATACTGGCACTACCTACCTTACAAGGAAGCTGTGAGCAGCTATGTAAACTTTAGCAAGTTATAAAAATGTGGGCTGTTATTATTATATGCCAAATACCTCACAGGGATGTTATGAGATAAAAATTCTAAAATGCTTGAAAATTCCTAGACATAGGTGCTTTAAATTGGTACCATATGGTGGTAGAGTGGTATTAGTAAAATCTGAGAAATACTTTGGTTTTTCTTTAAAACTTTGATTATGTTTTATTTCTGTTTTCCTCTTTTAGTTAATTGAAGGAATGCATGTGTGTCTATGTGTGGGTGTCTGTTTTGTGCAACTTTGTAGGTTATGTGTGTCCACAGGGGACTGTCTAAATCTGATTCATAGGAAGACAAGAAGCAATATCTCTAGAATCTCATCCATCCACCTTTCTCCAAGGTAGATTTTGATTCAGGCCTGGAGGGGAAGCAGGAGTTTGGAGTCAAAGGCAGGTTATTTTATTTTCTTCAGACAAAGGAAAAAGTGCATTATTGTGTTATAAATATCCATCCTCCCCACAAATATTGTTGGGGGGGAGAAGGTTGCTGGAATGCAGGAAACCTATTATGAAGACAGCCAGGAAGAAGCATGATGGGTATAGGTATGGAGGAGTATTGGGAAGATAAGATGAAACCTCACGAATCAGAGCCCAGGGTCAAAGTCCAGTTTCCAGGTGAAGAAGACTGAGTGCAAGGAGCATGACATGTGGGGAAAATACTTTATTGTTTTTTAAAAATGTTTACATCACAGTAATTTCCGAGAATATTCCTTTTCATCCCTCTCCAAATTGAACCTTCCCTTAAAATAAAATAAAAATTAAAAAAAAAAAACAGTCAACACAATGATGAAGTTTGACTACATATACAGTGTTCTGCTCTGATAATCTACCTCTCTGAGAGGAAGGAGGTATTTTTCATTATCTTATCTCTGTGGGTCCATTATGGTCTTTTTAAGTGCTCAGAATTTAACTTCCCTTTTGTGTAAGGAAAGGCCGCATTGTGTGCCTTAGGGCAAAAATGTCAAAAGTAGATGGGTCAAAGAGACAATAGTTTCTAGTAGTACAGTTTATGGGCATTTAGTAAATTATAATGAAAGCAGTAAATTTGAAGTCAGAGGAAATGAATTTGAATGTCTTAACTACCTCTGTTAACTTCTGCTAGTAATTTCATCTTTTTGGACCTCAATTTCTTCATCTTCCAGGTGAAACCATTTGGAATAGCTTTATCTAGCAGTAAATCCTATGATCTCATTCTCTTGCTTAGAATATGATGCTAATGAAATGATTTGGCAGTGTTCTGTCCTTCAGCTAACACCATCCCATAATTCTGATCCACCATCTCCAAGATGTATATTCTTATTCTGGATGAGATGACATGGACAGTTCAAAGCAAATCCATCCACCATTATTAGACTAACAACTCAGGGTTCTAGTTCTAGTGTGATCTATGGAACCCCAAGCAAGATCAGAACATCACAAATATAAAGCCTATATCAGATTACCTTCTGTTGGTTGGGGGGAGGGAAGGGAGGGAGGGAGAAAAATTGTAAAACTCAAAACCTTATAAAAAATGATTGGTAGAAACTGCCATTGTAATTGGAAAACAAGTAAAAGTTAGGAAGGTCATTTGGTACAAGCAATTCAAGGATTTTACAGATGAGGAAAATAAAGAAAATAAAATTTCAATAACATGAGACAGAATTTGAGTGCCTTTTCCTCTAGCTCTGAAACTGATACCCTATTTTATCACACTGCCTAGGATATTCTTCATGCAGTTCTTTAATATGCTGAGGAAGAGGAAGCTTGTATATCACCTGAGAACAGAAGTCAGTTGGGGTGACCCATTTCTCATTAGCCCTGCAAGCACACATAGTCTCTTTAAATAGGAACTGGAGAAGAGAGGAAATGCACAGATGCCTAGACCATTTGTTTAAGGAAATGACACATTATCCTTTTCCCAACATCTGGTTATCCCTGAAAGACAGTCAAATCCTGATACCATTGTTGACTCACTAAAAGGCAGTATCTTCACCTCAAGGGAGATGGGGGAGAACCAGAGAACAGATTTTTATTTTCAGAATCAGCCAGAGGGGATAGTTGCTTGGTATAGAGGGAGAGGAGTCACCTGGTCGCCTATTTTAGTCTCTACTGCCAGTATCAGAAGCTTCCTTCCTATACAGTGTCTGAACGATAACTTTATTTCCTTTTTTTTTCACATCTTCTTTAGAAAGCTGTAGGGATCAAAATACCATCACCAGCTCTAATCTCTAGACCCCAGAGCAGATGGACTGATAAAGGGACTAAGTGGGAGGTAGGGAGATTTGGTTATGAGAGCTAAGGAGAGAGGGTTATAGGACAATTGTGGAGATGGGAAGTGGGGTGGATTTGAGGACCAGGGCCAGAACCAGGGGGTGCTTTAAAAATTCATGTGTAATGATGACTCACAGGGGAGTCAGTAGCATCTGGCTGCCTGGGATATGCCTCAAATGCAGCCTTAAAAGTTCCTCTGAGAACAAAAATTAATATAGAAATGGAAATGTCTAGGAGTAGAGCCCATGGACTTTCTATCCCAGGTGAACCAATTTTGTCCTGAGGAGAGGACAGCTGTTCTGTTAGTCCTCACATTGGTTTGATGTGCTGCTCTGAAGTCTTTAAAACAAGGATGCTAGTTAGGTGTGTTTGTGTGTGTGTGTGTGTGTGTGTGTGTGTGTGTGTGTGTGTGTGTGTGTGTGTGTCTCCTTTGGCAGACTGGTAAAATTGATAGACCCCTTCTTGGAATAATCTCTTTAAAAGAACAACAACAAAAAAAAACCATGCAAGATTACAAAGGAAACCAAAAATAAGTGAAAATTTAAAATGCAATTTTTTTTTCCATCTGAGGTCATGAACACCCTGAAATAAAGGTTAAGAATCTCTCTCTGCTCTAGATCTTGAGTTTCTTGGACATCCTAAGAAGAGGTCTGGGGAAAGAAAGTTACTGCTCCCATTAAGTTTAGAAGAATACCTCTCTGACCAGAGGAGAATGGCACCTCCCTCCTCCAAAATCCGTGGGCTTTTCTTGTGCCAGACCCCTGTTTTGTTCCACAGAGGGCATTCTGCAGAAAGCATCCTGGGAATTCGGCCTGTGAACAAAAAGGGGCATTTCCTTGCATGGGCTTCCTGTTTGGGTTTACGTAGGAACCGAAAGGATAGGCGGCCTCATAAATCCTTTAGACATCACTAATGTGGGTGTTCCAACTCCTTTGGCTGGATGCCATGGGAAAATTTCACAGAAATAGAAGTGGGGAGGAAAGTACATTCACCCTCAGGGTCTCTGAGTTGGTTCCAGAACCTCATGTCTCTTCATCTGTAGAATAAAGGAATTGGACAAGATAATCTATGTTTTTAAGTTCTGATAATTCTCATATTCCTGTTATTTTTTTGTATGTGTATTTGTGTCTGTGTGTATGTACATATGGTGTGTGGGGGAGGGTAAATGTATATGTGTGTGATTGGGGAGGGGGGTTTGCATGGGTAGTAGTGTTTATCCATTCCTCACATTATTCAGCTCAGTGACTGATATCATTTCAGCTGTCCAGACCTTTAGAACCATAATTAGAATCTTGAATAAAATATTAGAAAATTGCCCTGGATAGCTATCATGTCCCTGCTTTGAAAGAAGGTACTTTTTGAAACTTGGTAATTCCCAAACTACCCCTGAACATTTTGCTGGATCCAGAAATGACAGAAATCCAAACCACTGAATTTCATAATTATTTGCCTGGTAGTTTGGGCAGGGTTCTTAATATTTGGTTTCAGAGTGGAAAAAATTGACAAAGAACTATATTTTGATAGCTCATATATTATATTATATATTATTGTATATTATATAATATATTACACATTGTATATTATATATTTAAATGCTAAGAAAGATGGAAGGGCAATCTACTTTCAGTTCCTTTTACTCTGTTCTTAACTCCATCTCTCTATGTGTCTAAGGCAGGTTTCCCAATGACAGATGGGCCCTTCAAACATTTTGTCCTAATCAAAAGAAGTGTTCTCCCCTAGAGCAGTCAGTTGTCATGGCTTTGCTACTATTTTATCCTGTTTATGAGGCAAGATGAGACTATTTAGGTATTCACTCCAAAGTCCAGCCTAGTGTTAGTTTAACCATGACTAAAATTCTCAGAATAATTGGGACTGACTTGGGTTCCTCACCCAGTTCACTCCTGTAATTCACACACAGAGAAAAGATGAGTGGGGATGACACCCATTTTCCCCAGAGTACATATCAACTGAACTCATTCCATTGTGGTTTTAATTTTATGGACATAATTCATAGGAAGAAATACATCTCACTTCAAAGGTTAACCATTGGGAGAGGGTCCCCGCCCTTCTGAGGGCTATAGCCACAAAAACTGTTAGCACCAGCAGATACTCATTTACAGATTAGCTCTGAGAAGGCAGAACAGACCTAAAAATCTAACATCTAATAGAGGTCTGAGACTGCTCAAGCTTCCTTCTGCTATGTGCATGCTCCTTGGAATCTGTCCCAGGCCTACAGATATCCTGTGCTTCCTGGAATCTAACTTGGTTGATTGGCTTCTAGCCTGTTCCTTGCTTGGCACTTCTCATTCCCTTCCAATGGTGAGACATCAAGGCTTGGATTTAGTAAATGCCCCTGGTATGCTTCTCCCTTAGTATGTCTTGGCCATGTCTTACTAGCACATTATTCTACCATTAGGCCCAGGACCCCAGATGGGTCCATGGACCTCCAAAGGGTACATTATAGATAGATTTCAAGGGAACATAAATGGGGATCAAAATCTTTATTTTCTTCAACCTCTAACTGAAATTTAACATTTCCTTCAATTAAGAATGTAGGCAATTAAGATTGTTCTGAAAAAAGGATCCATAGGCTTTCCTAGATTGTCAAAGGGATCAAGGACACACAAAAAAAGGTTAAAACCCCCAGCAGTATACTGATTCTCTGGTCAAAGACTAAGCGTGGTTATCTGACATTGATCCCGTGCCAGCAGTAGGGGTCCATTTGGGTGTTGATAATTTGAACCCTTTCTATTTTCTCCTCCCATTCCACCGATCAGTAGGATGAAGGGTATTCTCTGAGCCAACTTCAAATTACTAGTCAAAATGGCAGAATTTAATAGCCTATATGGAAAGGAAGAACACTGTGCAAGTGTTTTCCCATACTTTCCTAGAAAGACAAACTCCTAGAAAAAAATCTGTCTATACAAATTACTTCTTCTTCCCCACCTACTACAATCTAATTTCCAACTCTGACTTTATCACTGGACTAATAATGCTTTCTCCCTGAGGTTACTAGTGATGGCCAAATGCAATTTTTCTTAGTCTTCATTCTTTTAGACCTCTCTGTAGCATTTAACACTATTTTATTATGCTCCCCTCTCTCCCTTCATCCCATCCCTCCTCCTGGCAAATAAACTGCCTGGGTTTTTGTGACTTTCTCTTGGTTTTCCTCCTACCTATCTAACCATTCCTCTTCAGTTTCCAATACAAGATCAACTTCATTTCCTTCCTCCTATGTGATCTAGATCCTGTACTAGACTTTTTTCCTTATCTTTTTCTGCAATCCTTTTCAGTAATTTTATCAGAAACCATGGATTCAAATAATATCTCTATACAGAGGACTCCTAAATCTATAAATCTCATCTTTTTCCTGACTTTCAGTTCCTCCTCCTCATCTTCCTGTTTAAAATCTTTTGTTGGACATCTCATGAGTACTTTTTTAAGGTTTGTTTATTTTTTTGCAAGGCAAATGGGGTTAAGTGACTTGCCCAAGGCCACACAACTAGGTAATTATTAAGTGTCTGAGACCAGATTTGAACTCAGGTACTCCTGACTCCAAGGCCAGTGCTCTATCCACTGCACCACCTAGCCATCCTCCATGAGTATCTTAAACTCAATATATCCAAAATTGAGCTCAGTATCTCTTCCCTTCAACTCAACCGGCTTCTTAACTTCTCTATTCCTTTCAAAAGTATCACCAACTCCCAATGAGCCAGGCTTTCCTTGATTCTTTATTTTCTTTCATCCTCCATAACTAATTAGTTTCAAAATTTTGTCATTTCTACTTGTTGACCCTCTCTCACATACATCTCCACACATAGATTAGGCCCTCCACAAAGATCAGGCCTTCATCACCCCTAGCCTGAATTATTGAAACACCTAACCCCATGGCTGGTATTTCTAAATTTGATATGTCCCAACCTGAGGTCTGACCTCTACTCAGAAAACTCTACTCAGAAACTTCAGCTGCCTCTATTGAGACTCAGAAAAAATAAGTGACTTATCCTGGGTCACCCAGATAGTGTATGACTAAAATAATATTTGACTCTAAAGTCAATGAGATTCTTATTGTACAGCATTGGTGGGGGGGGTAAGGAGGGGAAGGAGGAAGGAGAAATAGAGGCAGGGGCAATGTTAATGATCTTTCTTGTGTCTTCTATCTTCCCCATCCTTCCTCAGAAGTAATATCCTTTGAGTGCCAAGACTATTTTATTTTCATCCTTGTAGCAAGTAAATAGAGAATAATGATGGTAGGGCAGAAAAGGTAGGTGGAAAACAGATTGTAGAGCCACTGAAGGTTTTTGAGTTCTAGAACTCATACCTTAAAGTACTCTGCCCCAGTCTCTCTGACTGGAGTGGGGAGGGCTCTTCCCAGTACCCCCATTTAAGGTGGGCACCTGGGACAACTATCTCTTTATTTCCTCTCAGATTACACTCTGGACTTTCCTGTTATGCCTTAGAAGTGAGTACCTTATTCTATCTCTGAAGTCACTTGCAAGGAATTATGCTAAATTGGTAAATTATAGGGAGATTTAGTAAATTATAGGGAGATTTGGATATCACAAAGAGGAAGGCTTAGAAAATTTGGTAGATATATATAATAAGTTGTGCAGACTAAAAATGAAATCAGAGAGGTCAGCTGAGGAAGCAAGAAACAGAAAGGTAATAAAGGTCTAGACAAATAGGAAGTCAAATACAAAAAAGGTCAGCTAGGGTAGAGAACAGGAACTCACATTAGGAGACTGGACAACAAAGAACCAGGGGACCCAAATAAAGGATCTGAGCACTTAGAATTTAGGAAGTTGGGTCAAATAATCTAGCCAGCTGGGGTGGCACGGGACCTAGCCAAGAGAACTGGACAATAGGCACAGGATACCAGCAACCAGAAGAGAACTTGAATTGAGCCATTGTTTTTCTGAGGAGAAGGATTCTGCCCAAGATCAAAATGTGGTGAGGTTTCACTGGAGACTGGAGATAACCAATGGACAATCAAATGCTACACTAGTACTAAAGGAAGGTGTGTCCCTGTCATGCTAGGTAGATTTGATAAAGGAGGAATTGGGGAGAACACAGATAAACATTGAATAGATGAGAAGGCTTGTGGTATAGGCTTATCAGACTTGGCTTCTTCTGAGCTTTGTTGAATAGATAAGAAAGGAACATTTTAGCAATGGCAGCCTGATATGACTGGTGGATATACCTTGTAGAGACAATAAGTATTAAATATTCTGTACCAACCTGACTGTAACTTTGTCCTGACTCATATATGATTGGTATGCTCAAATAAGTGCAGGAATTTCTTTACTAAAGACTTTTGCCTTGGCTAATACAACAACTTCCCTTTGTCTACATCAGGATAAAGCAATACTAATCCTAATTCCAACTCAATAGTATGGTTGGAGCTATACTGAAAAGGGCTTTAAGTAATAAGAGAAGTCTGTATTTTTTCCTGGAAGCAGCAAAGAAACCATGAAGTTTCTCAAGCAGAGAAATGACAGACTCGGGTTTCAAGAGTATCTTTTAGTTCTATGGATGGATTGAAGGGATGAAAAGTCAAAGGCAGACCAGGTAGGAAGCTAATGCAGGAGTTCAGGTCAGAGGTGATGAAAGCCTGAGCTAGGATGATGGCTATTCAAATGAAGAAGAGAAGAATATGAGATGTTATGAAAGTAGAATTGATTGGACTTGGCAACTTTTTGATAGTATTACATCATGAGAAGGTCATTTCTGGCTCATTCTCAGATCTGCTGTACCTCTATATTTTTTGCCTGTCCTTCACAAGCACCCTCCTTCCCATCTCTTTCAATTACTCACCTCCTTCCTTTCCAACTCCCTTTTATGTTCTGTCTTCCCTGGCTGAAGAAGGACATCTTGTTTTGGTATCCTACTATTTACATTTAATCAATGCTCTTTATCTCTCTCTCTCTCTCTCTCTCTCTCTCTCTCTCTCTCTCTCTCTCTCTCTCTCTTTCTCTTCATCCATCAAAATATCTATCATCTAATGTGATGGGTGTTTGGTGCAATCCCTGATCATCTAAGATGAGTTACTCATGGAGACATTGGGGACTTAGTTTTAGAATATAGAACTGTTAATGTGCTTGGACATTCCACATTGACTTTTCATATGGTTGATTGGTAACAGCCTTTCTCTATTGCCTACATATCCCAAACTGTCCAAAACTTTAAAACTGCCCTATTTTCCTGAATTCACATCTGAGTCACTTGCAGATGCAAATTTAGGAGGGAAAAATAAGGGCAGATTTTGCTCAGTAAGGCAATCTTGGAGATGCAGATAGTTCTAGCTATGCCAGTGGAAAAAATCTTGCTCTCAACCACATGGTAGGCCATTGAAATTTATCCACATGTGCTGATTCTCTTCAATATCTCCAAGAAGCAGGTCCCAGTCACATAGGTGACTGCTTAGAGAATCTGGACACATAGCAAATCCATATTATAATAGGATAATGTACAAATTTCTTGGCTTGACCTTTAAAATCCTTTATAATCTGGTTCCAACTTATGAATTCACATGACTTTCCTTCATGCACCCCGATCTAGCCAAACTTTTGATGTGTCTCCCTATGACTTCTATCCACCCCACCCCACCCATACCCCACACTCCCATGCCTCTGTACAGACTGTTTTCCATAACAGGAATACTTCCCCTCTTCTCTTCCACCTATTGGAATTCTGTTCTGGTTTGACTCAGGCTGGTCCAGTGGCTCAGGTTTGGGTTTGTAATAAAATGACCCATTCCCAGACTATCCAACAGTTGACAAAAGTAGATTTACTTGACAATAATATAGCTATTAGTGGTACAGCTAGGTGACTCAGTGGTAGAGCACTGGCCCCGGAGTAAAAAGGACCTGAATTCAAATCCAGCCTCAGACACTTAATAATTATCTAGCTGTGTGACTTTGGGTAAGTCATTTAACCCCATTGTCTTGCCAAAAATCTCCCCCAAAACAAAAAAAAAATAATGTATAGTAATAGAAGGAGGACATTCCAGTTTGATTTAGTTAGGTCAAATGTCTTTGCCTCTTCATCAGGTTTGGAGAAATGCCTGTTATAAAAGTGTGGGTCAAGTTTGAGGAAATCTCATTCCTTGTACCAAAATGTACCAGGAATTTACATCACTGCTTTAGTGCTGGATCAATGAAGTCTCAAAAATAGCTTTATGACCTTTTAAGAAACAACTAGTTTAGCTGACATGGAATAAATGCTACTCTGATGACAAATTTCAAAGCAACGGTGTTTGGTATGCAATGGGAACTTAATAAATGCTCGTCCAATGGAACTTAATTGAGCTTGCAAGCTGAGCTAGGACAAATTCAGCTGCAGAATACTTGCCTCTGTAAACAAGTGTAAGCTTTCAAATAAGAAACCAGCTGACCAGAGAGCATCAAGTAGCTTGGTTTTCTCAGCCAATGAACGTTCATTTCATGATGTGCTAACAAACCAGTAAGCTTTCTAGCCCAAGCACAACCACATTAGAACCTCTGGCCCTAGGATCTTCTGATCATGTAAAGGTCATATTCCTAAAATTCTTCCAATACAGCTCTGCTACCTGAAAGGTGATATATTTTCTATCAGAGGAGAGCCTCCCACTGTAGGATCTGGGTAGATTTACTCTGATAGACTTTTGAAGAGCCTCTGAGATCTAAGTTTAATAATAATTTAAATAATAGAGATATGCATATGGGACATTAAGGTTTATAAAGCAAGTTGTACACATTATCTCATTTGATATCACATGCTTCTGTCAGGACCCAAGAAACATAGCATAATTCATTTTTCTTTTTTACAAAAAGCACTAGAGAGGAAGTAGTCAAAGGTTGAAAGATCTTCCAATGGAATCTATTAAGTTTTATATAAATATAAATATAAATATAAATGTGTGTGTGTGTGTGTGTGTGTGTGTGTGTGTGTGTGTATACATAATTAGGTCAAATTTGACCTCATATACTTGAGCTGAAGTTTTTAAACAGGGCAAGTCTGCCTGCTTCAGTTTGTTCAATTATGAAATGAAGATAATAATGGCTCTTTGACCCAGGGTTGATGTGAGGATCAAATGAAATAATATTTGTAAAGACTTCATCACAGAGCCTTTTTTGCTGTTGTTCCTTTTCCCTTCCATATTTAAGGAGTTATAAGGAATTCTCCTAGTATACCTCATACATAGGGAGCTGTTGGTTTTTTCCAAATCTATTTTTCCTAGGAAGGACTGATTTGCCCAGGTCTAATACTGACTATCAGGACCCTGCTTATCTAAGGAAACTAAGGAGTTGGCCTCATCTGCTGAGATTAGAAGGGGAAGTTGCAGTTGAAAATAGACCACAGACTAGACTAGTTTGCCTCCTGTCTGAGAATGTAGTCCTGAGGCACACCTCCCTCTTGTTATCAGAAGAAAAGAAATCCTCTCCCATCAGGGTAAGCAGACTCTTATTGTGCAAACACAGCTAGGTGTTCTGTTCTAGGCTGTCTCAGTCTGGTCCAGTGGGTCAGGTTTGGGCTTGGAATGAAATGACACACTCCCAGACTATCAAGTAGTCAACCAAAGCAGATTTATTTAAACAATAAGCACAATGAGGAGAAAGATGAAACAGAAATTGAAGGGGAATTGGTAATAAAAGAGCAGATCTTGGACTAAAAGGTAAGCAGCCACCCAGAATTCAATACCAATTATAGGATGAAACAGTCATGAGATAATAGATTTAAAGCTAGAAAGGACAAGAAAAGTCATCTAGTCCAGCTCTTTTGTATGAAGATACTGAGACCCAGAGGGACTTTTACTTTTCAACATTACTTTTGTACCAATGATCAGAGATTTGAAGCTAGAAAATTCTGCTCTCTGTTCTATATAGGCAGGGCTGGAGTCAGGAAGACTTCTCTTCATGAATTCAAATCTGTCCTCAGACACTATCTATGTGACCCTGGGCCAGTCACTTAATCCTATTTGCCTCAGTTCTTTATCAGCAAAATGATCTGGAGAAGAAAATGGCAGATCACTCCAGCATCTCCGACAAGAAACCCCCTCAGAGTTGAAGCAACAATACTGAACAATAGAAACATCACATGAAGGTATTTATGAGTGTAGCATGAATAAACCCACCAATCAAGGCCAGTTCTTGATGCCTGCTCAGATTTTTTTTTTTTTGCTTGTTTCCAAACCAAGGATATGGAAACTTTGGGGATCAGGTTTTTGATCGGCAAGTGATTCAGGGGCTGATATTATGGATGACGAAATATTTTCGAATTGGGTACAGAGAAGGAAGAACTGTTTATTCAGAGCTGCTGAGCTGGAACCAAATGTGTATACAAAAGGAGCAACCCAACCATTTCTCTTTGTTTTCCTTCCTGATGGTGAGTGAGGAAGTGTAGCATTGAGTTGCTGGGTGGAGTAGGGACAATTGACCGCAATCCCTCACCTGTCACCATGTGTTCTTTCCTGATCTTAGACAAATGAATATTCTGAGATGGAATGACAAGTGACCTGGTGGGTTGGGGAGACACTGAAGTCTCATCAGCAACAGGAGGTAATAGCAGTGACTATCAGCAGTAGTGGCCAACAGCCCAATAAATAACTGCAGAGATGAGTAAAGAAATCCCCCAAGGACAGTAGCAACCTCAGGGATTCTGACTCCTCATGATGGAGAGAAGTTCTGATTATGGATACTAGAAAAGTACACCTTGTCTGAGACTAGCAAAAAGCTGGGGAACTTAAGGGAAACATCTTTAGGGTTCCCCAAAAGAAATAAAGGACATTTAGAGTCAAAATCAGGAAGTGGTTCATTGCACATCATCGACATATCATGGAGAAGGAAATGGCAGATCACTCCAGTATCTCTGCCGAGAAAACCCCCAGAGTTGAAAATGATTGAGCAACAATAACATCACATGTAGGTATTTATGAATGTAGCCTGGATAAACTGATCAATAAAGACCAGTCCTTCATATCTGCTCATATTTTTTTTGCCTATTTCCAATCCAACTATATGGTTTTTTAAAACTAATTCTACCCAAGACCCTGTGTGTGTAAGGAAAGCATTAATTCTTAGTTGGGGGGGGGATGTTTTATACCAATTGTTCTTGGTAAATAAACCTCAATAAACTGCTCAGAAGGTCCCTTTTGTAAAAGCTAATTAAATCTGAATAACATGATTATCAATGAGGATGCAAACTATTGAAGGTTTATGACCAACAGTATCAGAAAATCCCAGTCTATTACTCTGAGAACAGAGTAGCAGTAGCTTTTTGGTTTGGGGATTTCAACCTGTGAACTTGAGTGCCCTGTTGGGGAGTGGCTCAGAAGGAGTGCCATATTTTATGATATATCAAATTGTGAGAAGAATCAAAGCCTAATAGTACATGGAGCCCAATCTTTGACCTTTAAGTAGGACATAAAAATATCTTTCCCTGCCTCTGGTGGGCAGATAGAATGGAAAGTAGAAATTAGAGACAGGTGGGAAATAAAATTCCAGGCTTCTAAGGATGCCCTAACCTAATTTTTGATTGGAGAAAACAAATGGCAGTTTGAGGTCAAGCCCAACAAACAAAAGATGTGACCCAGATGGAGACAAGGACAAAACTGCTTCTGCTGTTGCAATTGTTAAATTCTCTGGTTTGAGGACATCCAGATTTGAAGATTTTCAGTTCTGGACTGTTTAGATACAAACTAAACAGCTTTAGAGACTGGAGTCTGGGAATGGAACAGGAATGAAGAACAGATAAGTTGGGACATTCCTTTATTTGGGATTGTCTTTGAAGTGAGATGAGTGTGCTCAGTGAAGAGGGCTACTCTACAATTGTCATAAGGAAGATATTCTACCAGTGCAAAATAATAACAATTCTCTCTTTGGCATTTTTTTTCTCTTTTACTTCTGGGCTTCTAGAATATTATACAACTTATATCTGTCTAAATTTTCTTTGATGAAGAGGTTGGAAAGGGAAAGGTAACTCATAGGAATAGGGCTGCCAAAGCTTGCCAGGTTTTCTCTAGTACTTCAGATAGTGAAGACTAAGGGCAGAGGATTTCCATTCATTTGACCAAGAAGCAAAATTCTAGCTCACTTTTTGTAGGTAAGAAAATATGTTTCTCTGGAAATGGAGGTGGTACAATGGATAAGGAACTGTTCATGGAGTCAGGAAGTCTTGAGTTCAAATTCTGCCTCAGACATTTACTAGCTGTGTGACCCTAGTCAAGTCACTTGGTCTCTTTTCCTCATAATAATAATAATAATAGTAGTAGTCACAATACTAGCATCTATTTCCCAGAGTTGCTATTAGGATAGAGTAAAACTATATTTGTAAAGTGCTTTACAAACTTTAAAATATTACATACATAGCTATGATAGTGATTATGATTATGATGAACCTTTCAAGAATAGTTCATTCTTAGAAAACAATAAGAAAGTCAAACACCTTTGGAAAAAAAAATCCCAGAACTGAATCTGATTAACAAGGGTGACAAGGTCTTTAGAGTCACAAAAATAAATGATATGATTAAGAACTCAGAGCCCCCCCCCCAGCCTCAGAGTGCCAGACTTGAAGTCATGTCCTAGCTTCCCCATTTACTAACTGGGAGACCTTGGATTAGTCAAAATTCATTTGTGCCTCAGTTTCTTCAACTGTCAAATTAGAAAGTTGAACATGATGATTTTTTTAAAAGTTACTTTGGAAGTGGATAGAGCACCAGCCATAGAGTCAGGAAGACCCTAGTTCAAGTCAGAATTCAGACATTTAATACTTACTTACCTATATAACATTAGACAAGTCATTTAATTCCATTGCCTTGCCAAAACCAAAAAATAAGATAGTTACTTTTCAACTCTAAATCTATGATCCTGGATTCATTGACTAATGTATAGCTAGACAGATTCAACTTCAACTTTGCCTTCCCCACTTCCATGGGAAGAGTCAGGTTAAAATTAATATCAAAGGCAATCTTGAGAGGTAAAAGAAATCATAAAGGGTTGTTTGCAGAACAAAAAACAGTTCGGCCTTAGTTTTGGTGACCAAGAGAAATTTTATGGGCCAATTGTACATATAAGAATTACAGGTCTTTAGGGTGGCTAGGTGGTGTAGTGGATAAAGCACTGGCCTTGGAGTCAGGAGTACCTGGGTTCAAATCTGGTCTCAGATGCTTAATAATTACCTAGCCCTGTGGCCTTGGGCAAGCCACTTAACCCCATTTGCCTTGAAAAAACCTAAAAACAACAACAACAAAAAAGAATTACAGGTCTTTTAAAATTATTTATTTGCACCTTTTGACCATCTTTTTCTAATGGAAAGTTTGGGATAGTTCAGGCTGGGAATGATCACTCCATTCTCTTTTTTTCCTAAGAACATTTATAATCAGATACTGGGTTAGGGTAGGTTGGGGGAGTTATAGGGGCCTAGGACAATGAAACATCATTTAGTTTAAAACCTGAGAAATGAAAGCTGCTTTTAGCTCAGTTTGTTTTCAGTACCGGGGGCAAAGAAAGGTATATTATAAACACCAATGGAGCTCAACAGAATGTGTAATGGAATTTTTTTTTCAAAATGGATTGCTCTCACAGACATAAACACCTACACCACAGATTTGTTATTTTAGTTGGTCAGCATGTGTGAGGATAAGTAACTTCATTGTCAATCGACACAATAGTGTGCTATGCCCAGGTGTGTTTTCACTTAGAAGCTACAAAAACAAAAACAAAAACACACAAGCAACTTTTTATTTTATTTTTGTGAATGTTTTTAATTTTAAACTTATTTACAAAATGAGAAAAGAAAAAATTGCCATGTACTCAAAACACCATAAGAGAGGATTCAAAATAAAATGATAAATTTCTGTTTCAAGAAAAGCTATATAATAAATACTACACATTGTTTTCATAGCTGTTTTCATAGTTTTTGTTTCCTTGATGGTTTTCTTTTGTTCTGTGCTATACACTTTTTACTTTATTTTTTCCTTCCCCCACCCCATGCTTCACCCCAAAGAAAGCTACATTCAATCATTGATATATATATATTTACATAAATATCTATAAACATATATATATATATATAAACACTCATACACATATATGTCAAATTATATTATGCTTATTTCCTTCTATCACCTATTTCTCTAAAGGTGAATAGCATCTTCCTTCTTAAGTCCAAGTTGGTGTTTTTCTTTTTCTTTTCTTTTCTTTTTTGTATTTGTTTTTGTTTTTATTAGGTAATGGGGGTTAAGTGACTTGCCCAAGGTAAAGTCAGTGTTTTTCTAAATCAATTAGCTCATCATTTCCTACAGCACAACAATATTCCAACCCAATCACTGAGAGATTGTCTTTGAGAGGTTTTCCCCAAATTCCTCCATTCCTTCAGTTATTGGCTACATAGGTTTTATTTATACAAGCAAATTTTAATTTAAAATAATTGAAATTATCTTTTTTTAATACTAATAAAATGGTTTAAGGTCTGACTGCTAAAACTACTTCTTTTACATCTTTTTTCTCCTGGTTTCTTTGAAGTTGCTGACATTTTGTTCTTCCAAATGAATTTTGTTATTATTTTTCCTAACAGTAAATTGCTTTTTAAAGTAAATTAATAGGGATGACATTGAAATCTATTAGATTAGTGAGGTAAAATTGTCATTTTAAGTTATATTGACTTTAATCTACCCATGAAGAATAAATATTACTTAAATTATACAGATCTGAATTTACTTGGATGAGAAGTATTTTATGTTTATATTCATTCAGTTCCATTGTCTATTTTGGCAGGTATAAGCTCAGGTATTTTAGATTGTCCATGTATTTTAAATGTTCTAAAACAATTTTGAAAAATATTACGCACACTTAGTTTCTCTATTTTTCACTTTTTCTTTTAGGTTTTTTTGGCAAGGCAATGGGGGTTAAGTGGCTTACTCAAGGCCACACAGCTAGGTAATTATTAAGTGTCTGAGGGCAAATTTGAACTCAGGTACTCCTGATTCCAGGGCTGGTGCTTTATCCACTGAGCCACCTAGCTGCCCCTATTTTTCACTTTTGTTTGTATCTTTTTAAATTTTAACTTTGTCTAAGATCATGATTGCTATCCTTGCTTTTTCTATGTTTTGTTTTCCATGTTTTTTTAAATCAGCCAGCTCATCACTTCCTATACAACAACAATATTCCAACTCAATCATATACTTTCTGAGAGATTGTCTTTGAAAGCTTCCCCCAGTTTTCTGCATACTTAATAATACTCCTGCCCTTTATTTTATCTTTGTATTTCTTATTTTTATAATGTTTCCTGAAAGCAACATATTGTTGAATTCAAAATTTTAATCTGCTAACCATTTCTCTTTTATGGGTAACTTTATCCCATTCACATCCTAAGACATAATCATTTGTTGTGAAGTTTCCTCCCTCCTATTATTCCTCTTACCCCATTTACCCTATTCCTCTTCACTCCTCTGCTTTACTTCTACCTTGACCTTCATTCCTTAATTTATCTATCCCTCTAAAAGACCCTCCCTTATCTTTTCCTCTACTCTATTCCTTTGCTGCAGCTAGATGGCACAGTGGATAGAACATCTTTGGAATCAGAAGGACAAGAGTTCAAGTCCAGCCTCTGATACTTACTAGCTATGTGACCTTGTTTTTTTTTTTAGATGTTTCAAGGCAATGGGGTTAAGTGGCTTGCCCCAGGCCACCCGGCTAGGTATTTATTGTCTGAGGTTGGATTTGAACCCAGGTACTCCTGACTCCAAGGCCAGTGCTCTATCCACTGTGCCACCTAGCTACCCTGCTGTATGACCTCGTAACTTAGCCCTGATTGATTGCCTGGCATCTAAGGCCATCTCCAGTCATCCTGCTTCATAATTGGCCACTGGACCCAGATGACTCTAGAAGAGAATGTGAGGTTGGTAACTTAGCACAGCCCCCTTAACTCAAATCCAATTCATGTGCTTGTCATTGCATCACCTCCCTGATGTTATAGTCTTCTTCCAGAATGAAGGACAAATATTTGAAGACTTTTATACATATATATATATGTATATATACATATATATATATATATATATATACACACATACACACACGTGTGTGTGTGTGTGTGTGTATGTTTTTTTTCTCTTTAACTTATTCCTGGTGAGATTAAGGTTCCAGTACTACCTATAAGCTTCTTCTGTAGCAATTTTTTTACCTCATTTATATGAGATAAGTATTCCTTTTTATCTCTCCCTACTGTATTTTATTTTTTTATTTTTTATTTTTATTTTTTGCAAGGCAAATGGGGTTAAGTGGCTTGCCCAAGGCCACACAGCTAGGTAATTATTAAGTGTCTGAGACCAGATTTGAACCCAGGTACTCCTGACTCCAGGGCCGGTGCTTTATCCACTGTGCCACCTAGCCGCCCCACTACTGTATTTTAAAAATCACTCCATCATACTCAATTCATCCCATAGCTTTCTTTCGAATTACTGAAATAATAATGACAATCATAATAGTACTGCTTATAGAAATTTACTTTCCATAAGATTGATCACTAGGTAACAGATATTTTTGAGAAGACCTTCACAAAATGCAAAGAATATTTGTCACAGAATAAGGAGAGAACTGGGCTCTCATTCCATTTTTAGCATTTAACAATCGTGTGCACTTTGGTAAATCATTAAGCCTCACTCTGAGGCTCTGTTTCCTTTTCTAAAATAGAAATAATGAAATTTAGAGTCAGTCACTAAGTATTTGTTAAGCACCCACTGTGTGCTAGATATTGTGCTAACAGACTGGGATATATGAAGAGGTAAAAGGTAGTTCCTGAACACAAGAAGTTCACAATTTAATGGGGGGGCTTGCATTACCTATTTCTCAGGGTTATTATGAGGAGAGCACTTTGTAAATCTTAACATGCCATATAAATGTAAGCTATTACAAATTTTTTTGGCCATAACATTCATGAAGTGCTACTAAGCAATGCAGGACTCATATGCTGCATCCACTGAGAGGAGTGTCCAAATTGCTGAAATCCTTGAAGCAATGAAGTATATTTGGATTAATCAAAGTAAACAATTTTTTAGTGCAAGAATATAATGGAAACTTGTAGTGTTAGAAGAAACAAAAAAATATGAAGGATTCAGAGAAGCTGAATAGAACTCAAATAAACTGATGCAAACTAAAGTCAGCAGAATCAATAATACAATAAACATAATGACCACAGTGTTGTAAATGGAAAGAATCAACTCCCCCTCCCCCCAACTGAATATTTTATAATTTTAGTGATCAGTCTTAGTTTTGGAAAAAAGATGTGAAAATGCTGAAATGTGGAACTGTGGGCATGGAACTTGTATAAACTGTCAGACTCAGTTGATGTGTTGCTTCTTTGTTTTCTGATTTTAAATTTAAGATGGGGGAATGAGGGATGGTAGGGATATATTTGGAAAGACATAGAAATAAGATATGGAGATAAAAATTCAAAGAAAGTCAAGAACTCTTGTGATTTGAAAAAATGTACTCATTTTGAGTTTTACAAACTGCTTGTTGGTCTTAAAAGTTTACAATGTGGGTAACATATCATTTAATTGAAGTTTTTCCTAGCTCATATAGACTGACCCAGTTGAAATGCCACAGTGTTGGCTTTTACATTTGTGACCTTTAAGACAAAGCTCTCTTGAAGTCATTTCGCCTTGTGCAGGAGCAATTGGGAAATTCTATTATCTATCACCAGCCTGGACATTACTCATATTGGATTAGGATATCTTCAATAACTTTCAGAAGATATAATGTGAACAGTGAAATATATATATATATATATATATATATATATATATATGTAGATATATACACACACACGTTTTAAACTTACATTTCTGAATAATAGAACAACAGCCCAGGAATCAGGAGGACCTGAGTTCAAATTCAGCTTCAGAAACTTGACACTAGCTGTGTGACCTTGGGCAAGTCACTTAACTCTGATTGCCTTACATCCAGGGTCATCTCCGGTGTCCTGATTCATATCTAGTCACTTGACCCAGGTGGCTCTGGAAGAGAAAGTGACTTAGCACAACCTCCTCTCACTCAAATCCAATTCAGATGAATGTCATGGCATCACCTCCCTAATATCATGGCCTTCTTCAAGAATGGAAGGCAAACAATAACAGCTGGAAATTCACCTGTTTCATAAAACCTCCTTTTGATCAGAGCAGAAAACAGTGGAGTGGGTGAGTTTAACCAAGAGATCCAAGTAGACCTCCTGGTAATCATGACAATTAGCATTTGACAAAGGTGTTTAGAGAGAGTGCCTTAATTGTAAAACAAAATAAAGGCTCACCTTCTAATCCCCATCAACAGACTCTCCAGGTAAACTTTTTTTGTTGGAATGTATCCTCTCCACCACTCCCTCTCCCTCCCTACCTCTTCATGCCCCCCATCTCCTCCTCTTCCCATTCTTCCTGGGTTCCCTCAGTCATGTGGAGATAGGGGATCTTAGCTTTTTAAGAAATCAAAATGAAGGACACCACAGGTGTCTTTTTTGCTATATATGGTCACTTTAAAATCTTTTGACAACGGATTAGCTGAGAATAATGAATCCCATAATATAAAATGCTTGGATTAAATAGTTCTTGTACAAAATATAATGCTAAATAATTAAAATTATAATTGAGTTTTTTTTATAACATTTGTAAACTAGATCTAGGTGTGATTAAATTTATTCTGGACTCATTTTGAGTGAAATTATTAATATTGTTATTATTAAACTACATTGGGAAACTTGTTAGTTGAATAGTTTTTTTAAGTCAAGCTATATGATATATAAAAGAAAATAAAGGGAATCCATCCCCCCTGGCTTGTCTTGAAGGTCAGTTGACTGAAAATGTTTGGTATAAGACATTGCTATATGAATGTTAACTACTTTTTGTTATCTCTTTAATTAGATGTAACCATGACAACAGAGAGGTGATGCCATGACTAGCACATGAATTGGATTTGAGGGAGGGGGTGCTGTCTTACCAGTCTCATTTTCTCCTTCTGAACCATCTGGATTCAGTGGCCAGATATGAACCAGAACCACTGGGAATGGCCTAGATGATAGGCAATCAGGTTAAGTGACTTTCCCAAGGTCACACAGCTAGTGAGTATCAAGTGTCTGGGGCTGGATTTGTAATTTCCCTAGTCTAAGAGGTTCCAGATTTCATTTTCTAATAATAGAAACTTTAAGTTTTGACCTGATTATTTCACACACACACAAAAAAAATGTGTTCAGATGTTCTCTAGCCAGAGAAGAAAAACTTTCCAAGTAACCTGATTGGATCATTTCATCATTCTGAAAATACAAGAATGTTTCCAAAACACATCTGAATTTGCTTAGTTGCCACCCTTCTCCCCACCTTTTTTGTTTCTCCTCTAGTGTCTCTTATTTGTAAGGTTCACTTAACAAGGAAGATTTCCCCCTTTGATTTTTGTCAAAGCATGATCCATCTTTATGTCTCTTTTTGGACCTTATGCTGCTGACCCATTTCTTCTGGCAACCCTAGGTTTGGTAATGTTTTGCTTCAAGATAAGCCATTTCCCCTCCAGTATGGCCACCACAATCCCACATCTTTCTTTCTTGGTCTGTAAGTGACTCTAAGGCCTCAATAGTTAGTATCCACATAAATGTCTGTTCTGGACTGATATGGATACTCAGTCTGTAAGGGGAAAGATGGGTTTGAGAAATGTGTATTTGTCAATTCACAAAACCTTTATAACCTTAGAGATCATAGAATCCAACCACATTTTACAGATGAAGAAACTGAAGCCCAGAGAAATTAAGTAACTTGCCCAAGGTAACTCAACTAATGAAAAAATGAGAAGATCTAGGACTTGAACCTGGGCCCAAGTATTTTGATTCCAAGTCCAATGCTTTTTTCTGCCCCACCAAACTAATTCCAAGTTCAGGAGCACAAGTTTAAACTCTGGGTTCCCAAATAGAAATTTCAGAAATAGACTTCTCAACTGAAAAATAAACACATAATCAGGGGGAGAGGTTCCTGATGCCTTAAGGAAAGACTTAATCATGATTCAGAAATTACTTGGGTGGCATTTATGCTTACATTTGAGTTAGAATCTTTCTTTGTTTTAGGGAGAGAAGGCAGTAGACCTAAGGCATTTTTTTTACTTAAATGTAAGATAGGCAGAGGAGGTATGTCTTGCTCTGGTAACATATTCATTTGTTTTTCACTTGTGTTCAACTCTTCAAGATCCCATTAAAATTTTCTTGGCGAAGATACTGAAGTGGTTTGCCATTTCCTTCATCAGGTCATTTTCAGAATACTTAGCTTAGAGAGGATGAGTCTGTGATCAGTCCAGCGCTCTGCACTACACATTGCACTTGTCACTCTCATATTCTGTCTGTCTCTTCTCCTTAGGATCACATAGTCTAATAGAATATGTTGCCAGAACAAGACATTGAATCACTTCCATTTAAATTGTCTTAGGAAGATTCTGATGATTACCTGGCAGGAGAAGATACCAGACACTGAGGTCCTTTCTCGAGCTACTGCCTGGCATTCAGTCATTACTACAGAGTGAAACTACAGTAGACTGGGCATGTTGTTAGAATGACAGATGTATGCTTGCCAAAAATATTACCTTATGGAGAACTCACAGAGGGCAAGAGCTCAAGGGGGTCAGAAAAAGTGATACTGAAATGCCATCTCATTGATAAACTTTGGAATTGATTGTACGGCTTGGGAGCCACTGGCACAGGACTGCCCAACATGGTGTGCCCTCATTACTGAGGGAATTGTGCTCTATGAGGAAGGCAGAATTGAAGGAAACATAACATACATAAGTTTAGAATACCCACCCTAGGTGTTCACATGGACTATTTGTGCCCATCCTGTGGTAGAGTATTCCAAACTCATATTGGTCCATTCAGCCACAGTTGGACACACTGTAATTTGTCTCAAACATGGTGATATCATTTTGATCTTCTATGATAAGAACAAGAACCAATGAGTCATTTTCAGATAAGGAAACTGAGGCAAAGAGGGTTTAGTGACTTGCCCAGGGTCACACACCTAGGAAGTGCCTGAGGCCAGATTTGAACTCAGGAAGATGAATCTTTCTGATTCCAGGCTGGGCACTATACCCACTGTGCCACCTAGTTGCCCCCGATAACCTATAGGACAGAAATATATTGTGCGGCCACAACTACTTCAACAGGAAATAAATGACTCACAAGTATGATTGACAAAATTCTTCCATCTTATTTCCACATTTCTTAATTCTCCATGGTATATTGGATGGATTTTGTTTCCTCTTCCCCTGCACCTTAGTGCAGGATATAGGTCTAACTATGGGTAGAATGACTAGGCTGGTCTATGGCAGTGATGAAGGGAACTGTGAATGTGGGAAGGTCTATTCCATTCTTATGAGCACAGAAAGGAGACTATGGGTCACAATACATTTTAATCATATGGGAAATATTAAGAGAAGGAAAAGAATTCCATTCTGACTTGTCAGAGCAATACACTTTCCTCCTAGCATCAAACACCCCAGTGAGATGACACCCAAAAGTGTTTGAGGCTACAACAATGTCTGTGAAATGCAGATGTTGACATCAATCTTGGCTCAATATAATCACCCCTTTTATACTTAAACTGTGCCTTTCTTTCCAGGAGCTAAAGGCACATTGTAGACATTATCTTGTTAATCTTCCCAGTGTTGCTGCCAAGTATGTAGGGGGCAGGTATGTAAACTTCTTTGCAAATGTATTCATAGAGTTATTAGGAAGACAAGCCACTTAAACAAAAGCCACATAGTAAGATGGTGAAACTAATCAATCAATCCATCAGCAAGAGTTATGAAGCTCCTATTTTTAGATACTATGCCAGATGGTAGATATATAAAGACAAAAAAAAAATGACAATTCCTTTTCTTAAGGAATTTACATTCTACTTGAGGATAGAAGCAGATTCATGGTCACAGGTAAATAAGGGCTATATACAAATAACTATAAAATTATTTTGGAGGTGGAGCTACTAATAGTTAAGAGCATCAAAAAAGAAAGAGCTCTTGAAATTATACTTGAAGGGAGCTAGGGATTCTAAGAGACAGAGAATGAGGAGAGGGAGCATTTTAAGCATGGGCCATATCTTTTATAGAAGATAGAGAGTAATGTTGAAATGTGGTAGAAGCATGGAAACAAGCCTGTTGGTCTGGAACATAGAATGCTTGAGAGAGAACTATGCATACTAGAAAAGATGGTTTCTGTGTAGATTATGGAATTTAAATACTAGAGGTTGATATTTTATCCCAGAGGCAATAGGGTGTCAAAGAAAGTGCTAGAGCAGAGCAGTGACATATATCTGTGCTTAAAAATATCACTTTGGCAGCTTTATGAAGACAGTGTAGAGGTGGGGGGGGAGGAAGAGAAATTGGAGGCACAGAGAACAAATAGAAGGCTCTTACCACAATCCAGGTAAGAGGTAATGAGGTGATGAGGTAATGAACTAGACAGACTGTGGTTTTCACATTGGTAAGGAAAACTGTAGGGATATTCTTCAAAATCAGGGAAATTTCTGCTGAGTTGAAGATACTTCTGCTACTTCAAGAGAAGTAGTGAGATTAAGTGAAATGAAGTAGTAGTCTGAGAAAGAAATAAAATCCTAGATTTGAATCCAAACTCTACCATTTAGTTATGTGACTTTGAATAAGTAACTTCATCTTCTAAGTCTCAATTTCCTTATGTGTAAATGGAGAATAATAATACTTGTGCTCCCTAGCTCATATAAATATATATATATATATCATATGTATATTTCCTCAATTATTAGACTCTATACTGAAATAATTATATATATATTTATGTATTTATTTATATTACATAAATAATATATATACCCCAGGGTAGTTGGGGGGGGGATTAAATAATGTCACATTTTTGATGGTGCTATGCTACTGAAAAGTACTAAAAAGGGTATTGGGAAATTCTGTAACACTTGAACTCTGAAAAATAGAAAAAATGTAGAGTTCAGTTATTGCTCCTTACCAAGAGAGACTTTCTAATTCGCACCTTTGTAGATAAATTTATAGCACCCTCTCCCCTAACAATATCCTGGAATATTATCAATGGGACCAATAGATATAACTCAGAAAACAAAATAGAGATGAATCTTTCACCTAATATCTGAATTAGAGACAAGGTATTCAATAAAAAAACCCAGCAAGCATTTATTAAGTGCCAGTTGCTTTCAAGGAACTGTGTTTGTGGTAGATTATTCTGGGGGTTCAAAGACAAACAAATAATTCCTACCCTCAAAAAACTTACATCCTACAGGAATGAAGGTGGAGAGGAGGGAACTAACTAGTTGTCAGGAAAATAAAAAAGTAAATAAAAGGTAATTGTGGCAAGGAAGAGCACTACTTGGAGGGGATGAATCAGGAAGGACTTCATGTAGGAGGTAGCCTTGAACTAAGCCATAAAGGGAACTAGGAATCCCATGAGTCAGAAGTAAGGAAAGAGTCACAACTTGTACAAAGGAATGGGAAATGTATGTCTTCTTCTGACTGCTTCTGCTGGGCCACCAGCTTAGACATTGGAGGAAAGAGTGACTTCAAATCTGTAAATAATTAGACCTTTCACTGGAAAACTGAGGTGGGGGGGGGTGGAGAAAAGACAAGAGAGAATGATGCCGGGGGCTACAGGTATATCAAACTCTGAAGAATGTGGCAAGCATGAAACTTGGGTCTGTTGATTGGAATTCAGGAATGTAGTACATACACACCACATGGGGCAGGGAATTCTGAAAATAAAGGTATCCCATGTCTTCTGGAATGTAGACCTTTTTCTAGGACTGACAAGGTAAAGTATTCCATAGGAAATATTTGTTTAATTAAGTTTAGTCAGAATTTAGTTCTGGATAGGCTAGATTCTAGCCAGTAGTGTTATTGCTTCTCTGACACAAGATATGTGCATTTTTTAAAAAATCCAAAGCACAAACCCACAGGATTTGAACTCTTAACCTTTAAAATACAAGGCAGCTTCTTTGGCCACCAGGCTTCCCAATTCTTGTTTACCAGAACTGGGAGTTCCCATCAGACAGAGCTCCACTTGTTCACTCTCCAAGCAGAATTAATATTGAAGAACTCCAAGGAAAGTCCATTTTAAAATAGCAATCTAAAGCACCACCAGGGTTCTGGGTCTCTGAATCGATCCCTTTCCTCATAATGAGATTTATAAATTTAAATGAAAATCAGTTAGGATGTAAGGAACTCTTATTTTTCTGAAATGATATTTCATCATAGGAGAGGAAAGAAAGGCATTTTCTGAAGACTTTTCTCTGGATTTGGTGCACTTGCAACAATTGTTTTGGTGTGTGAAACTGAAAATAAGCACAATCCATCACCCAAATTTGCTACCAGCAGGCCTGCACTATGGCTGCTTGAACACTATAAGAACCATTTGTTTACATGGTATATGTTATCCTTTAATTCACCATTGAACTAGGAAATAATTGGTGACAGGAAAAAGGTAAGAACCCCTGAATTAAAAAGTAATTTATTAATAATACAAATAATAATAAAATAATATAATTATAATAATTTAAATGGAAATGATACAATATAGTAAAAAAAAAATTGGCCTTAGAGTTAGGAAGACCAGCCTCAGCATATTAACCTGTCATAGCCCTGAGCAATTTTCTAAGACTATAAGACCATTTTTTTTTGTTTTTTGCAAGGCAATGGGATTAAGTGACTTGCCCAAGTTCTCACAGCTAGGTAATTATTAAGTGTCTGAAGTGGGATTTAAACTCAGGTCCTCCTGACTCCAGGACTGGTGCTCTGTCCACTGCACCACCTAGCCACCCCTAAGACTACAAGTTAGAGACAACTCTACACAAGTTCTTCACATGGATGAAATCGTAGGTCTGGACAACAATGTAATACATTTTTAAAAAGAGGTATATATATTTATTTATTTTAAATATTCATTTAAAAAAATTTTGAGTTCCAAATTCTCTCCCCCACTTACTGAGAAGGCAAACAATAAAAATAAAATAAATTAAGAAAATACAATCTTCAAAATATAGTTTGTTAGATTTTAGTTTTTCCCACTTTTAGGAAGAAAGAAAAAGGAAGGAAGGAAGGAAGGAAGGAAAGCGAGGGAAGGGAGGGAGGAAGGCAAGAAAGAAAAAAGAAAGGGGGGAAAAGAGAGTAAAGAAAAGGAAAAAGAAAGGTGAAAGAAGGAAGAAAGGAAGGAGGATTGAAAGGAAAAACAGAATGGAAAAAGAAAGAAACAGGAGAGAGAAAAAGGGGAAAAGAAAGATAACAGAAAGATGAGAGAAGGAAGAAAGGCAAGAAAGAAGGAAGAGAGGGAGAAAGGAAGAGAGGAAGGAAGAAAAGAAAAGAGGGGGAAGCAAAAAAGGAAGATAAGAAGGCAGGAAAGAAGAAAAAAGAGAGAATGGGAGAAAAAATGACAAGAGAGAGAAAAGAAGACAGAATAAAGTAAAGAAAAGAGATATGAGAGAAAAATAGAAGAGAAGAAGAGAAAGGAAGGAAAGAAAGAAGGAAAGATAAAGGAATGTCTGTTTCTCACATTTGACTGTGAAAAATTCATATACTATGACCTCAAAAGGAAAAAATAAACACAGCCCGTGAAATTCTGTGGCAAAAAAGGAATGAAAAAGTCCTCAAAAAAAAGAAAGGCTAGAAACTGGTTGTATTCTCTGCAGGTTTAAAGACAGAAAATGCCCAAAGCAGCTTTCTGGAAAGTTTCCTCTGTATCTGGCTCACACCACCAGTCTTGGCTGAAGGAGAAAGGTTTGGAGGACTGTGGTTTGGAATGTGTGAATGTTAAAATCAGACGTTGTTCCCTTTTCTCTGTAACAACAACAAGCTTTTGGCTTTGGCTGACATGCATGTGTGTAGGGTTTTCTAGTCCTGTTCTGTTCTTCATATTATTGGGGGCGAGGGGAAGGGGGAAGGGGCTTGTAAATGCTTGTGAAGGCTTTTGTATTTTCTCAAGGATCTTTTTTTTTTTTAAATCTTAGCCCATTCCCTAGGATAGGCCCTGAGAAACTAATGATCACTATTACCATCCTTAGGTGAGGAAGCTCAGGCTGGAATGATTCAGTCAATCAACAAGAGTTTGTTAAGTCTCTACTATGCGGAATATTTGGAGCTAGAAATGCAAAGACAAAAATCACACAGTTTATATTCTACTGAAAGAATATACCACGTTCACAGACAAGTAGATATAAATATATGTAAAATAAATATGAATTGATGGGTGATGGGAAGAGGGGGACAGTCACTAACATATTAACAACTGTGTCTATTGGGAAAATTTTCTTTTCAGAACTGGTTTTTGAACTGAGCCTTGAAGGGAATTAAAAAGGGGAAGAAGAAGAAAAGTATTCTAGGCAAGGTAGGAGAACTGGAGAGAGAGAGAGAGAGAGAGAGAGAGAGAGAGAGAGAGAGAGAGAGAGAGAGGAGACAAAGAGAAAAGGGGAAATAGGGAAATAGACAATCAATTAGCCCAGAGCCAGATATAAAGCATTGAATATGCCAAACAAATGAGTTCATATTTTATCCTAGAGACAACAGTGACCCAATGAAACTTCTTGGGCAGGACATTGATATGATTAGATTTGTGCTTTAGGAATATCAATTCAGCAGTTCTGTGGAGGACAGATTGGAAAGATGCGATCTGGATATTTCAAAGTCAGTTAGCCTACAAGCTACTTCTTAATTGTCTAGGTCAGTGGTGTTAGAATAGCCATGTTTTAAGCAAATAGATGAGACAGTTAGGATTAAAATTTGGAATTTCCACTTCTTCAGGTTCTGTTTTTTTTCTGATCCCTTGTACCAAGTTGTCCCTAAGATACTGTTATATTTCACAGAAACACAGATTAAATAGTCATGAGATACTTGAATAAATCATTATTTCCTGGGAGATGATGGAGACTGAAACTCCATCAGGGCAGACTAATTTAGAAATTTTCATAATTCTAAGAGAGATAAACTTTGGCCTAGCTTCTATCTTTGAAAAAAAATTGCTCATGGAATGAACAATGTAAATAAGAATACAGGAAGTAGGTTCTATCCACCCCAAACCAAATAATTCTCATCCACTTCTTAAGCACTCATTTACCTAAAATGACTGATGTCATAATTACAGACTTCTTATCTAGTTAAGCAAATAGCAAAGGACCTCTACTTTATAGTGTTTCTTAGGCAAAGTATATAGCAGAATGTTGGAGAGTAGTTGAGAGAGTGATGTATAACCTATCTAGATGTATAACCCAACCTAGATGTATAACCCATCACGAGCCTTAGTTTCCTTACTTGTAAAATCAGAGCACTTTCTTCTTTATGATCCCTTCTAGCTCTGAAATCCTATTTAACAACTACTGGTTTAAAAGTCAATCCCAGTAGTCAGAACGAATGAGGTTTGCATCAATTAAATTTTGGTTACCCTATTTCTTGTTTCACATAAACTCCAGTGACTCTGTTATAAATGTTTTTCCAGATGATTATCTACAGCTGCCCTTTAGTGATATGTTCCTTCAGAGCAAGGATTGTCTACATTCTGTAAAACTCATCATGGTATCTGGTACAAACACCATTTCTCAGCATTCACTGGCAGCAGGATGGTTTCAGAGTACATTAATTCATTTAGCTGGACCCTAGCTAAAACTAAAGTACTGGTCTTCATAAAAACAAATATGCTTGGAGAAAGCCTTATTTGATCTTCTGTTTACAGGTCTTAGCTACTCTGAAGCCTCACATTCATTTCCCTTCTTTGTTTCCAAGGCTTCCTTCCTAGAACACATTGTCTTCATGTCTTACTTCATGTCAATAGCTAATGTTGTCATCAAAGGGAATGTAATATTTTTGCAGTTAGGGAATTTTGAAAGTTTTAACATGTCAACAATCCCAATGTCATGTCTTTTAAATCAGTCTAAAATGAATCTGAAGGAGTCCACCCCCAAATTAGAGGTTTTACTCCATTCACAATTTGGTAGGGAACAAAAATGACCCCCTAAGGATTTTTCTAGTTCCACAGGAGTATTTTTCAGACCATTTGTCAGTGGAAATGAGTTCTCTTCAAATGAACTAACATTGTGGTTTTGATTCCCCTTAAAAAGTATTTCCTTTATTGCCAGGGATCTTTCTGATCTTGGGGGGAAAATTTCTTTTAAATGAGGGAATCAAATTAATGATAAAGTCTTTGAGCCACTAACTTTACAGATTTGACTCAGACCAACTGGAAATGAATTTAATGTGGTTGTAGGAAAGAGTTGGCCATGAGAAATTCTGGGAAGGATAAGTTGCAAACCACATTCCAATGGCTACTGGTTTTATTGACTTGCTGCTGTTAGAAGGATCCAAAACCTCAAGGATTTTTGCAGAGGCTAAAGGATGCCTTTATTTCTGCCTAAAATTGGTAATATAATATTAACTATGTTCAGACTATGTTTAGTCAAGAATAACAAAACTTAACTGTGGATACTTGACTTGTTATTCTTACTACCATAACAATTGGATTGTTGGCAGTCAATTGTAAAATGGTAGAAAATGTAGAATCAACTTTACTGTGATTGATTCTTACTCAGTTGTGATGTGTAACCACATGTAATCTGGTCCAGATCTTGGCAATCTATGAAAGAAGGTGTCTGTAGATCCAACATAGTGTCATGCAAAAATTTAATGTAAAAGCTGCTAGCACTATTTGACATGTAAAGTGAATTCTGGAAGAAATTTACTACATTTTCCCCAATGCCAATCATCTTTCACGAAAACTCAAGCTCCATCTTCTAGAACACATTTCTGTTTAAAAAGAAATCAAATAAAGCAAAAAAACCCCCAAACAAAATCAACCCATACTGCCTGGAACCTGTCACAAGAGACTCTCTTCTAACATAAGGAACAGAGTAGACTTGGAGAGACTTTACATTTCTCTAGATTAATGCCCCTCCCCTGAAGAACTCTGAAATTTGACATTGTCCAGGTTAAGTAATCAAATCTCCTTACAGGCATAGAAATTCACAAGGTTTAAAACTTGAGCAATTTTATTTAAGAAAAACAAATAGAATTCTCATTAAAGCTCAAATAGAATGCTACTACCCACCAGAGATCTATCCTTAGCCTCAGAGATTTATGAATTAAACAATATCCTGGCTAAGTTTCTTAATACAGAGTTGCTCCTCTGTATCAATTTAAAATTTTATGTAATTTATGCAGTTTATGTAGTTCCTTGTTTTTTTCCTAGAGATCATTATTCGTGACACTTAGCAGATGTTATCAGTTGTTGCTCTCCATTGAGATTCTTCTAATCTGACTAGTCGCTCAATACCAAATTCCTTTAATCCTCTGGCAGATGGCACCAACTTTATCTGTTTTGCCAGTGTGTTGCCAGCTTTAAAAACATGTCTCCATATCCAGGCATGTTGTTTCTAAGGGTTTTTGATCATAATTTAGATTTGTCAATGACCTTAGATGCTGTCTTCTCTAATTTCATTTTACAGACTCAAAAATTAGGGTCAGAGAGATGAAGAAAATGAGTACTCAATAAAGATTAAGTAGCAGAGCTAAGATGGAGACAAAGTAGTATAGTGGAAAGAGTCTTCAATCATGACTGACTCTTCATGAACCCATTTAGGGTTTTCTTGATAAAGATAGTGGAGTGGTTTGCCATTTCCTTCTCTAGTGTTTTTACAGATGAGAAAACTGAGGCAAACAATGTTAAATGACTTGCTTAGGGTCATACACAGTGAGTGTCTGAGGTCAAATTTGAACTCAGGCCTTCCTGACTCTAGATCTGACACTCTATCCACTGTGCCATCTAGCTGTTCTCTAGTAGAAAGGGTCCTGAATTTAAAATCAAAAGCGATAGGGTCAAATTCTGACTCTTCCACTTACTTTTGTGACTTCGAGTCACTTTATCTCTCTAGATTTCTTCATCTGGGAACCTTTGTACTCAGCGACCTTTAAGGTCACTTACAGCTTCCAAACTTTATGAATTCAAGTCCTCCAGATACAAAGCCCATGCATTTTCCTTCTCTTGCACAGTAGTAACTGACCCCAGACCATTAGTTCTTCTCCAATAATTAGATAATTATCTTCTCCTCATACCTTAAAAGAGAATTTTTTGAGTAGTTCTTAAGCTAGTTTAGTGAATGGGAGCAGAACAGAGAGAGAACCTCTTGCAACTTTTCCAGTATAGATGAAAAAGTGAACCAAGTGGAGCAATAATCAAGAAATCAAGGAGAAACTACAGTAAGAACATTTTCCATTCTAGGTTCACACAGGAGAACCTGCGAGCATCAGAGAATGTCTATAGACAAGAAAAGCCGAGCTTGGGAGGACAGTATACAGAAGCCTTCCAGTTTGGGAACTAGGGAGCCAACCAGAAAGCTTGGCGTCTACTCCAACTCTGTATAAGAACAGAGAGATAGGAGTGAAGATCTAGGTCTAGCCCAGGCTACCTGGAGCCTTGTGTTGCTCTGACCCCAAATGGGATGAGCAACCTGTAGGACTTGGAAAAGGAGGGCAATATTCAGGGATAAAATTAACCTGGATAGTCCTCCCTGGCACAACATGCTAGCTCCTGAGTCACTCATACTATTCAGACCTGAAATAATACAGATCAGGACCAAATAAGTTACCATCATTCCTTACTGAAGTGGCTGGACACAAAATCTCAATTCAGGAAATAAGGCATGGAGATAAAAAAACATGCAAAAAGAACATCTTATACAGCTCAGAAAAAGATACAAAGTCAGAAAAAAGAAAACAACCTTATGTCACCTATGAACAAAACATAAAGAAATCATACATTTACCATAAACTCAAATGGACTTCCTGAAATAAATGAAGAGGATTTTTAAAAATGATATTATAAATGAATTGAGAACTCTAGATGATAGAGGAAATGATCAGAAAGGATTTAAAAAAAGAAATGAGAACTCTAATGAAAAGAACTGGAGAGAAAATAGACATGGATATCTCTCTCTAATTGTATGTTGGTTCATGATGGCCTATTTCAGTTTATGTTATCTTTCCTCTAGTAGTTAAAGTTGAATGTCTCCTGTTCATGGCATGTTCATTTTTCCATTGGAATTAAGGAAGTAGACAACATCTTGTGCTTCCCCCATACAGTTAGGTGAAATTTTTCAAATGACCAGGACTGTTTCCTCAAAATAAATAGGAGGATAGTCTGTATCCCAAAAAAGATCAAAAGAAAGGGTAAAAAAATCCCACGGGTACAAAAATATTTGTAGCAGCTCTTTTTGTAGTGGCAAAGAATTGGAAATTGAGGAGATGCCCATCAATTAAGGAATGGTTGGACAAATTGTGGTTTTTGAATGTGATGGAAGAAATCATGGGTGATTAGACTTCAGAAAAACCTAGAAAGACTTACATGAACTGATGCTGAGTGAGATGAGCAGAACCAGAAAGCACTGTACATACTAGTAGCAACATTGTATGACGATCAAATATGAGGGATTTAGCTTTCCTCAGCAGTACAATAATCAAAGTTCTAAAGGACTTGTGATGGAAAATACCATCCATATCTAGAGAGGGAACTATGGAATCTGAATCAAAGCATACTCATTTTTTTTTAGGTTTTTGCAAGGCAAATGGGGTTAAGCGGCTTGCCCAAGGTCACACAGCTAGGTAATTATTAAGTGTCTGAGACCGGATTTGAACCCAGGTACTCCTGACTCCAAGGCCAGTGCTTTATCCACTGCACCACCTAGCTGCCCCGCATATTCAATTTTTAAAGAATATTTTATATTTTATGTTTCTTTCCCTTTCATAATTTTTCTTTTTGTTCTGATTCTTCTTTTACAAAATGATTAATATGGAAATATGTTTAACATAATTATACATGTATAATCTATTTTAGATTACTTTCTGTCAAGGGGAGGGGAAGGAAAGGAAAGGAGAGAATGTAGAACTCAAAACCTTACCCCAAAATGATTGTTGAAAATTCTCTTTACATGTAGTTGGAAAAATAAATGAATAAAATTTTAAAAATAAGTAGAAGTAAGGTCAGTTAGATAACAGTGCATAGAGCACATGTCCTGGAATCAGGAGGACATGAGTTCAAATCTATCATCAGTCATTTACTAGCTTCTAGCCTAGGCAAGCCACTTAACTTTGATTACTTCCAAAAAACCAAATAAAAAAAACATAAATAGAAGGTCCCTGGTGCTTCCTGTGTAAGAGAACTATGGGTAAGCCTGCTACCACACCTATAAATTCAATTGAGATTTCTGTCAAATTAAAAATGAGATAGACTCAAATTTTCAATGAGAGTACTTAAAATGTACCCTGTGTATATGGCACATGCACCTATCATATATTTAAGATAATCATTTGGTCAGTTCAGCACAAAAACTAGTTGTTTGTTGTTCTTAAAGAAACTTGCCTCTGAATTGGGTTTAAATGGGGGCAGAACTGGAAAAGGTCTTCTTCATAGTCATCAAAGTTTAGCAGCAAGACAATAGTTAAGATGATTGGTGATTCAAATGCAATGGGGTGCCCTTGGCCTTTCTCAGTTGTTGGATGGAAATCTCAGAGACCTATGTGATAATTCAACCTATGCATGAACAAAATATCTAACAAGTGACCACCCAACCCTTCATTTATAGATTTCCAACTAGGTAAATAGGTAAAGTAGAAAAACAAGCCTTCATTTTGAACATAAAGGATTCTGCCTCCATGTGTGGGCACAAACTGATATGTGTGGATTTCAATTATGCACTTAAGAATACAATTAATATTATTTTTATTCTGAATAGTGCACATCTTGTGGAATGGGCAGTTCTATCTATTTTTAAAATTTGAAATAAGTAGGTGATCATAAGTTTCCTTCTAGCAGTAAATATATGTTTCTATAGCATGTATTGGGTATGATTTCTCAGGGTTTTAGATCTATTGAAGAGAACAAAGACTGAGAAATATGTACTTGGCTGGCATTGAAGTGTGGGAGAAGGAAGGAGAAAATCCAGGAGTTTAATTTTAACTATTAAAGCCCTGGGCATTTGTGAATTTCCTCCCACACAAGTACATATTTAAACTCACTGTAACCACTTTGTGTTTGTGTGTGTGTGTGTGTGTGTGTGTGTATGTACATATAATGGACCTGCTGACAGATGTCTTAGTACAGCTGCAAAACTGAAATATTGCTCTCCCCCCTCTTATTCCTATTCAATATAGAGATACAGATCTATAAACCTGCTGGGCTGGTATTTCACTTATGCATGATTTTCTGTCTGCTTTGCTAGGGTCTTTACATTCCACATGTGATCTACATTTTGTTTGGACAACCATGCTCATGGCTTTTCTCTTTTCATGTCAGCTTTCCCTTTTAAAGTCTGTTCATCAGTGAGTCTCAAACTTCAAACTTTGGTATATTTTTTCCTCATAACTGTATTTATTTTTTTTCCTGTAACACAACTCTGTCAAGTTTATGGTAAATTCTTAGACATCTGGATGCTTGTTTTAAAGGTAACCAAGAGGTACAGTAGATAGAATTTCAGGCTTGGAATCAGGAAGACCTGAGTTCAAATTCTCTGACACTTACTGGCTATATGACTCTAGGCAAGTCCACTTAATCCTGCTTACCTCAGTTTCCTCAGCTGTGAAATGAACTGAAGAAAGAAGTGGCAAATACTCTAGGATCTTTGCCAAGCAAACTCCATATGGAGTCACAAAGAGTCTGACATGACTGAAGAACAATATTTGTTTCTTTCCAAAAGGATTAACTGAATTATAAAACAAACAAAAAATCTAAACAATTGTGAAAGACTTAAGATCATTGCAACAAGTAGCCATGGTTGCATAGGACTGATTATGAATAAAGTACGCTTGCCTACTTCCTGACAGAAAGGTGATAGGCTGAATATGCAGAATGAGACACAATTTTGGACCTAGTTAATATGCGAATTCATTTTACCTGATGGTGCATATTTTGTTACAAAGGTTTTCTTTTTATTTGTTTCAGGGGGCAGAGAGGTAGGACCAATCAACAGCAAAGGAGCACAGAGAAAGTCAGGAATTCATCTGAGAAGGAAGAAACAGTACAATGTAGAGAGCCTTGAGAGGCTATCAATATATTTGGTTTCATTGTAGACAAGTCCTGGAATCAGGAGGCTATGAGTTCAAATTCATCATCAGTCATTTACTGGCTTCTAGCCTAGGCAAGTCACTTAACTTTGCTTCCCCCCAAAAAAAATCCAAATAAGCAAAAAAAAAAATAAGTAGAAGGTCCCTGGTGCTTCCTGTGTAAGAGAACTATGGGTAATTCTGCTACCACACCTATAAATTCAATTGAGATTTCTGTAGATTCATTGTAGACTTTCTATTAGAGAAGTGATAGGATCAGATCTGTTCATATCTATTAGCTAAGTCAACAGTCAATTGGGGGAGGGCAGGATAGGTAAGACTGGAATCCCTTGGGAGAGGGGAATCATTTCTATTCCTTTGTATCTCAATCACCTAATACAGTGTCTGGTGTTTAATAGGCACTTAATAAATACTTGTACTTGATTGATTTAATATAATAACCTACATAGGAGAATGATTAGGAAAATGATTGTATGAATAAAACATGAACAAAAACAAGAGTTATTATAACTGATTGGACAGAAAAGAGGATGAATACAGAAAGTCAAAGATCTCAAAAGTCTCAAGCTTAGGATTATGACTGGAGATCTACAAATGAACAGATGGGTGGTCCCTTATTAGATATTTTGTAGAGAAGTTCTTGTCTATGTATGGGTGGGATTATTAGATTGATGGTCTCTGAGATTCTCTTCCAACACTGAGATTTTGTGAATCAGTGGAAGAGAAAGAAGAAGGGAGCAAACATTTTTCAAGCATCATGATGTCCCAGACACTGAATTGAATGTACAATTTCTGCCTACCCTTGCGTCTAGTATCTTGTGGACTTCCTACATTTCTTTCCCCCACCCAGATCTGGAGAACTGCACTGCCTCAAAGCTTATTTGTCAGTGGACTGCTAGCTAAATGGGAGTCAACTGTGTGCTAGGGCAGTCAGAAAAATTTGTGTGGCCTCGTGTTTCACTGAGGGTGGCAGAGCTTCCGGAAATAGGGAGGTGATAATCCCACTGTACCTTACCTTGGTCAGATGGTCCATGAAATATTATCTCCACTTCTGAGGATTGTCTTTTAAGAAAGTTTCATAGAGTCCAGAGAAGACTGAATGACAAAAGACTTGAAGTTTATGTCACTTAAGGATCAATTGAAGGAAATGTGCATTCCTAACAGAGAAGATTCAATAGCCATGTTCAAGTATTTGAAGGGTTGTCATATGGAAGGAGTAGGTTTGTTCTGTTTGGCCCCATAGGCCAGAACCAAGAGTAAGAAGTAGAAGGCACATTCAATCATTTTTCAGTAGTGTCTGACTCTTCATGACCCCAATTGGAGTTTTATTGGTAGAAATATTGAACTGGTTTTGCCATTTCCTTCTCTAGCTCATTTGAAAGATCAAGAAACTAAAGCAAATGGGGTTAAATGACTTTCTCAGGGTCACAGAGCTATAAGGATCTGAGGTCAAATTTGAACTCAGGACTTCCTGACTTCAGGTCTATACACCTGTTCAATGCATCATTTAAGTAGATTTCCTCAAGAGACAGTTCTTCCTCATTATAAATCTTCAGGTAAAGTTGTAGGGAGCTCTTGATGTAGAAATTCCCTTTAGTGGTACAGATCTGTATTTGATTTGCAGCTTACAACCTTAGAGAGTCTATATCTATATCTATATATCTATATCTATATCCATATCCATATCTATATCTATATCTATATCTATATCTATATCTATATCTATATCTATATCTATATTTATAGTAAGATCTGGATTCAAGTCTTACCTTACATAGCTTTGACCAACTTGAAAAAATAGATTGATAAATTTTCAGTGTGAGCATTTATACTTCAGAAACTGGCAAATGTTTCAAATCAGGGCTTGATTTATTATTTTGCTGATCATATAGAGTTAAGAAAATGATGGGAGAATATTAATATTCAGATTAAACTTAAATGGTTCATGACTACATTTTCCTGTCTGGGAAGCCAGTCGTAAACATTTATCAAGATACCATTGGTTGATGGGGCAGTTAGGTGGAGCAAGGATAGATCATTGGTCTTGAAGTTAGGAGGACTTGAGTTCAAATCCGGCCTCAGACACTTAATAATTACCTAGCTGTGTGACCTTGGGCGAGTCACTAAACCCCATTGCCTTGCCCAAAAAAACCTCCAAAATCCAACAACAAAATAAAATGAGGAAATAAAAAACAAACATTAAATAGTGGCTGCTGTCACTTGTCCAAAGAAACCATTAGTTGTATGGCTCCAGGTAAGACTCTTTATTTATCATATTAGAAAGAGAAACTGTCATCTATGAAGAATACAGACATAGCCATGTTTTTATCTACTACAAGTT